>NC_030421.2:18140300-18285300 GCF_001660625.3 Ictalurus punctatus
ACTGTTCTATACAGCTGCACTGTAGGTACTGAATATATCACATATAAATATATAGTCAATAACAGAATGAATCCTTTAGTTTAAGTTTGTAGAATTTGAAAACAACAACAACAACAACAACAACAACGACAACAAAAAAACAGTGTTAAGGTTAGTTATATGTTAAAATTGTATAACAGTTTCAAATGACCTTACAAGAAAATGATATTTACCTTACAGTCGGTTACTGCCTCGTCAATTGGGCAGAATTTGTGGTCGGTGTGTTTTCTTGAAGTTTGACACACCACACACACTGGCTCTTTATCATCCAGACAGAAGACATTGAGTTTCTCACTGTGCAGACTGCAGACTGTTTCAGACTCTGGTGGAGATCTCTGACTTCTCTCCTGTAAGAAAGTCTCACACAGGTTTCTTAAAGCAAAGTTAATAGGTGGTGGACTCAAGGACGCTCTTTTTCTACAAACAGGACAATCTCTGGATCCTTTGGTCCCCCAGTACTGCTCCAGGCACGCTTTACACACACTGTGACTACATTGAAGGAGAACCGGATTCTTGAAGATTTCAAAACACACAGGACAGGAGAAATCCTCCTCTGAAAACTTAGAAGTCATTTTCTTTTGCTGGTGGTATTCTTTAGCTTCCGTGTAGTCATAGTCATACTTTCACTTTCACTTCCTGCAAAGTAAACATAATCTACCTTCGCAGATCAACATATTCAATCTTCCCCTAAAGAGCTACAAGCTAACAATATTAATGCTGCAGATCATTACCTTCTAACATTCCCTGGTAATTCAAGTCTCTGACCTGTTTTCTTTCTGGCTCCAGGCTTGACAATGTACTTGCAGGATTGTGAAAATCATCACATCAAGATGAATCATAACTATAAACATGCAGCATGTTTATAGTTATAATTAATCTTGGCCAGATGATATTTAATCCACCAAGTACATTCTCAAGCCTTGAGCAAAATAGGTGGAACGGCATTTGATATGGCAAAGTATGTGTTTTGAAAATCTGCCAAGGTGCTGAAGCATAAACTACTCATCTGTTACAATAAGGTTTTTCCATGGATTATGGATTAAAACTGTTTGTTAAACTGGGTTTACACTGTATGATTTTGGCATGATTTCGTGTTTTTGTTACATCACATATGAGGATTCATTTTATTGGTTTTGCTTTGCAAAGGTCAACATCAACTGGGTCAAAGTTGAATTTTTATTAACTGTATGTGCAGTG
This sequence comes from Ictalurus punctatus, assembly GCF_001660625.3. Taxonomy (NCBI): domain Eukaryota; kingdom Metazoa; phylum Chordata; class Actinopteri; order Siluriformes; family Ictaluridae; genus Ictalurus; species Ictalurus punctatus. The sequence goes on from NC_030421.2 coordinate 18,141,537, forward strand.
CCAATGCATCAAATCCATAGGGGACATTTAGTGTGACAGTGCTAGCAGTATTGTATCCATTACCATAAAATATTCTAATGACTGATTTGATTTGGTTTACCTTTTATGACTAAGAGAGATAGAACTTGACCCAACCCTTCCTTTTGAGGTGAAAGACAAACACACATACATGCAGTAGAACTTGTTCCTCAAGTAGGACTTCCGTTTTGCTGTTCCTATATAACTTTTCTTTTTACAATCACCGTCTTCTGTGTCCATCAATACAAGCAGACATTTCAGATCAGTCTTCTAAGCTGTTGCTGCTTCAAACCTGAGCACGAATAATCAAATTTCATAATTTAATGACATATTAAATGACATATTTAATGACACCTCCAGGGTTTTGGGTTTGATTACCACCTCCGCCTTGTGTGCACAGAGTTTGCATGCTCTCCCTGTGTTTCGGGGTTTCCTCTGGGTACTCCTGTTTGCTCCCCCAGTCCAAAGACATGCGGTTTACGCTGGTTGGCATCTCCAAATTGTCTGTAGCGTGTGAATAGGTGTGTGCGCGATTTTGTGATGGGTTGACATCCCATCAAGGGTGTCCCCTGCCTTCTACCCCTAGTTCCCTGTGATAGGCTCCAGGCTTCCTGTGACCCTGTGTAGGATAAGCGGTACAGAAAATGAATGGATGAATGCAGCTGTACTGTACTGATCTATTTACAGCTGTACTGACCTATTTACTCAACAAGAAAACATATGTGTACTAAAGAAATGAAACAATCACACATTATTATATTTCGCAGAAATCAGGGTGGGAGGTGTGGCGGTCTAGCGGGTAGTGCTGGGTAGCGGGTAAATTTTGCCTATTACCTGAAGACACTTAACATAGAAACAGATACTCACATATTCAATTGGAGAAAGAAAAATAAGACACCAGCCGTGAGTGAGAAGAAGCAAGGGTCCAGGTTTATTCGTTCCGTTCCACCACACAAGATCCACACAGTTTGAGACGCCCCAAAATGCGATCTAAAAAACCAGAGCTGAAGCTTTTCTATTTATACAGTTTTCTTAGGGTCAGGCTGACCCAGACATCAATATGTTTAGAGTTAGCTATCCCGGAACACAATTGGCACTGTTGAGCGACCCTTATCACGCAGGTGCAGTTCCGGCTCCAAAATATATTTTGTCTTGTTTCACTCTTTAACAATAATTTGACTGTGTCTGTGTCCCTTCCTGACTGGATTTTCGTAGAGAACGGACACTTTCAAACACACCATCTCTACATTATGAGTAAATTTTATGTTTGTTCTACATTTCTTTTTTTGTTTTAGTGCTTGCATGTACATTACCCTATAATAGTTTTTCATGAAACAGAATATGAAACAGATTAATTTGTTTTCTGCATACACACCAGGCCTCTGTGTGTGTCTGTGTGCCTCTTAGTTGACTTTCTGCCTGCGTGCAGACGTACTCCACCTACGCTCTGAGACCTGCCGCACTTAATCAAATACATGTATTGTTATCCCCCTGCGCCTTGCTTATCTGTGTGTTGTGTCTTAGGTGAACATCTGTTCATACAGTCCACCAGCCCAGTGAATTCTCAATAAGATTACATATTACTCATACTAGGTCTCCCTCGTGTTTATTTCATGTATATTTTATATACAACAGTAGCGTTTATCACTTCATTCCTCCAGGGTGCGCTGTTGAATCCAGAGCTCAAGTTACTCTGTGTGGTATTTCTGTGCATGTCTACACTGTGCATTTCCTCCATGTTCTCCGGTTTCATCCCAAAAACATACCAGCAGGTGGATTGGCTATGATAAATTGCCTCTAACTGTCATGAATGCATGCATGTGTGTGCATTGTGCCCTGCGACTGGCATCCTGTCTAGACACTAGTGCCTTGATTATTCCAGGTGGATTTTGGGGGAGAGGAATGGGTTGAGTACTATCACTGTCTCAGGGAAGCTGCTCTGGAGCAGGTCATGTTTAGAGAGCAAATTGCTATGGCTACTTACATACCCTGAAAGATACCTCCATTGTTGGAGCTGAAAGTTGAGGTTATCTATTTACTCTGAGTAAAAATACCTGGGTATGTTGTATAACCTGCTTTCTAGAATACCCCAACACCCCCCCCCCCCCCCCAACCACCCATTTAGGGCGAATTGAAATGTTTCACTTCAGTTTGTGGTCTGTGGCAGGACACAGACAATTTCTTTGGCACAGGGATGATCGTAGTCATCATGAAGCACACAAGAACAGCTGCCTGGCTTAGGGAGATATTGCACATATATAGCACATACGTTGGGCACACATCCAGGTCTGTTGTGACCAGTCATATACTGTGTTTCTGGTGTCTAGAAAGTGTTTGGGATTATTTTTGCATAGTTGCATGTTGCCTCTACTCTAATGTCACAGTGATTTATGGGATCAAATACAGAGATTTTGCTTGTTTGTTTGTGTGTTTTTTGACTAAAAAATAACTCCTTATATGGCCAGCCAGAAATGTTAGGGATTTTTGTACTTCTTTCATAAGAAGAACCAGGAATGTAAGGTATATACTAGCAATGCCAATGCTTTGGTGTAAAATTAAAATAATGCTAAATAAATCAGTCTCATTAAATAATTGTCTCATTATTTATGCACCTTAAATTTTAACAAATTAAATCTAAATGATTAAACATCAATAATAAACTGAGATTAACTGAGACAAGGCAAAGTAATTTTTTAAACCTTAGTATTAACCTTGATAAGTTTCTCGTTTTTTCCATTCTAAGATGAAGTATGATTTATTAACCACAAATCTACACAGTACACACACACACACTCACATACAGACCCTCCTTCAATTGTATGTTTTTATTTATCTTTCAATAACAATTGTGACCATAAGATGAAACACCAATAATATAATAATATAAAATAAGTGGCAAGGCCAATTCTTTGGTTTTTGCTACACACTGAACACACTAAAAGGTTTGTGATCAAAAAATTAATACAAAAGAATAGATCAGAATTTCAGCTTTCCTTTCCTGATATTTACACCTAGATGTGAAACGACTTAAAACATGGCACATTTGGTAGCAGAACACCCAATTTTAAGTAAGGCAAAGTATAAGAATTGATAGTCCTTAGTAAATAAAAGTAAATAACACTTAATATTTGATAGCTTCTCCCTTGCTTGCAATAAATGCATCAAGCCGGTGATCCAGTGACATCACCAAACTGTTGTATTCTCCTGTTCAAAGCCTTAATTCATTAAAAGTCATCGATAAAATGAATTTAAACATTGTTTCATTATAGATTTAACTGAACTAATTCACTCTTACAGAGTATTGAAGTGAGACGATCTTCAGTGGAGACACTTCACAAACAACATTTATAAGTGGTAGCATTTTTTCAGTAAATGTGTGTGTGAAAGTGTATATGTGTGTGTTAGTGAGAGCATCAGAGAATGACAGCTTTCCTTTGTCCAAGTCCAGCTGCACTCTGATCCTCTGAAGTTTCTGTACTGCTGAGAGAGGAGTAGATAGCTCTGGTGTAGCACATGCTCTATATTTACCTTCATAATATCTCACATACCAGAGTCCACTTCTGGAGTTTACCTTACCCTTCCTCTGAGCAGATTCTGCCATTACACCTACAGCCCACACTGTACTTTCTCCCACTTTGACATCCCAGCAGTGTGTCCCTGAGTTAAACCCCTCAGAGCCCAGGATGCATGGAAATTCATCAAATCTCTCTGGATTATCAGGAAGCTTCTGATGCTCATCACTGCGTCTCACACTGGTCAGATCATTGGATACAATGAGTTTAGGATGAGTAGTGTTGGGGTCCAGAGTTACGGGTGCTAAAAAAAACAGCATACAAACATGTAATATGCAACAAACATGTACAAACATGTAATATGCAACAAACACGCCCACATACACATAGACAGACAGACACACACACACACTCACACTAAGAAGGAAAAAAATAGGGAGTTGCCTTACTGTATTGGACAATGTCCTGCATCTTCTCCCAGACTCTGAACTTCAGGTTGGCCAGATGTTTTGCCACATGGATCAGCGCTCCTGAAAGCTCCTCAGGATGCTGCAGTGTACACTGGGCTCTGCAAAAATATTCAGGAGTCAGTGTTGCTGTGGGTTTGGATTCAGAAACACAGAGAACGAGAGAGACAGGAACCACATCACTCACCTTTTCACCGTGGCCTTGTAGTTCTGTAAAAAAAAAAAAAAAAAACACAAACATCTGTGTATATGATTTACATTTTTACACCACTGAAATGTCATGTTTCTGATGATGGAAGAATTTTCACTTTCTCACAGTATAAATACTGACTAAATAATACTCACTTGTAAAAACGAGACGTCTTCAGCTCTCATCTCCTCTTCTATGGCTCTGATTGTGTCTGAAAGAGACGATATGTCTCTGCTCAGCTTCTCAATCTTCTCCTTCATCATCTGACTCTTCTGCTCCTTTTCCTCTCTCAGTGCAGCGATCCTGACTGCCTCTTCATCTCGTAGAAACTGGTGAAGCTTCTCAAACTCCTCCTTAATCTTCCGCTCCGTGTGTTGGGCCTGAATCTGCAGTGAAGAGAAAATAAAATGAAATATAACTGAATATGCAATAATGCAAAATATAATTATAATATTAAAACAATGTTATTGATTTTAACCTTTATATGATCTGCACTCTGACTCCAGTTCAGATTACAGTCTTTAAAGATCTTCAGTTTCTCCTGTAGGGGCTTCAGTGCAGTTTTGAGCTCCTCCTGAAACAAATCAACATGCTGCATAGAGACTCTGTGTTTCAGCTCTTATTTCACACATCATTAACTCGCATCACTTTTCACTCAGAGGATTTGCCTGTACAATGTAACAGCCTAGTCCAGAGCCAGCAATGATAAGACTGGCTCTCCAGAAAGACAATGGGTCAGAATGTTATCCAAACCTCTGGTGTTATATTACCAAAAACACTTGGGGCTCTCGTGGAAATTAGACAACACTCGCAGACTCATCCTCTAGGGTGAAAAGGTTTATTACAGAAGGATGAATACAAGATAGAAGAATGCAGGATAGAAGAAAACAGGATAGAATAATGAGAGTGCTCTGAGGCGCTTGTGCTGAATATCTACTATATATATGAAGTGCAATTCACGATACACTTCTATGTACTGATAAGGAGCAGCTTAAGGCAGGTCAAACAGGCTTTGTTTCAGGGTCGTACACTTAACAGAAAAACATCTTTGTGTCTCTTTAAGCAGATAAACATTCTGTACTAATCTAAATGACATGACATGACCTTCTTTGACATTATCCTCTGATGAACATAAACAGAACAAGAACAAAACTATTACAAGGTAAACATCAATAATTTCCCTTACAGGGCTAAATTGGAATTCCATCCCAGGTCATCCCTTTAGACACGTCTCTACTGTTGTAAGACAAAGACTCATGAGAATTTTGGACCTTCGGGGTGAATTCCACTGAAGAATCATTGACAGTGAGTCATAAGATATTGCCCATGTTTCCTGGATAAACTGACTCAACTGTGCCTATGGCTGGACCTTCAGCAACACTCCTACTGATATTGTATCTGTCCACAGAAGTCACAGGACTTCGTCAATTCTCTTCAGAGAAGCACACTAGGTCTTTGCATGATTTTTGCTGAACTGTACCACACTGAGTCTCAAGACTCTTTCTGTGTGATCTCTATTGATGCCATGATTGAGTATGCTGAAGTCACTTCACTTCTGGACCAACCAGAGAGACACCATTGGAATGTAGGTCGGAATAGGGAATAATGCCCAGCATAGAATGAAAATCTCCCTGCATCAACAACAAACCACAGATGTTGTTAGACAAGTTCTAGACAGCCACAATTTACTCTGCCCTTACCACTTCAGTAAAAGTCTATTTACAGCTATAGTACAGTCTATAGTACAGCTGATTGTCCTGCAGAGCTACGAAATGAGCAGAAGCAATTATTGCTGCTGACCCCTCACACCCAAGCCATAGCATATTTGAATTCTTTCACTCCAGCAGAGCTTCAGATCAACATGCATCAAAACCACCAGAAACTGGAGAAGCTTCTTCCACATACACTCAGAATTATGAACACTCAGAAACATGATGAGTCAATGTTAGCATTTTTTTATTAGATAAAACAACCTTTTCTGTGCAATATTCTTCTTTTTTGTTTACTTTATTTTATTTTATTTACAGTGCAATAGTAGCATATAATATCCACTTCTGTACATGGGAAATGTGTGTTTGATATTACCACTGTTGATTGTGACCTTGTCTTTATCTTTTTGTAATGTCTATAAACATTACAAAAATAACAGGGCTCAATAACAGGGCCTTAGTCAATAAAGCACTACTCTGACTCTGCTTTACAAGCTACAAGCTAAGATAATCTAAATACAAAAGAGTAATATTGGCAGGAAAGGCAGCATTTGTTAGTTATTAGAATGCTAAATATATTAGTTATTAGTTATTATTAATGTTAGTATTATTCTTTTCATTGTCATCTTTTGTGACGTGAACATTTCAGATTACCTTGAAGTCTGTTACTGCCTCATCAATGGGGCAGAATTTGTGGTTGGTGTGTTTTCTTGAATCCCGACACACCACACACACCGGCTGTTGATCGTCCAGACAGAAGAGTTTGAGTTTCTCACTGTGCAGACTGCAGAGAAACTTAGAACCCATTTTCTTATGTTGTTATTCCGCTACTTCTGAGTGCTCACTAAGTTTCACTTTCATTTTTGGCGAAAAATAAATAAATAAATAAATAACACTTATTTTCGGCTTGTTTAAAGGCGCATACACATGTTTGCAGGGCCACGTATTAATCACTTCCTTTCACAGGCCATAAAACTGAACATAAAACTAGAAGATTATGCTATACCAATCAGAAAATGAAAAGGTAAATGAATGTGATAATGTAGTTAGAAAATAATGAATGCTAGAACAGCTAAAGGCAAGTAACCTTCTAAAAATACATGTCATGGAAATAAGATCATAAACTTGAATACTTGTGATTGCAAGGGTTCAGCACAATTGACTTTGACATCCAGAAATAAGGGCTGCATATTAAAAAGACCTCTGACATCTAAAGGACTCTTAACTTAATTGGCCACTCTGGCACAATAATTTATCACACACACACACACACACACACACACACACACACACACACACACACACACACACACACACACACACACACACACACACACACACACACACAAAAGCTGAATTTCTTCACTGTTTGAATAGCCTCCACTCTGGTCAACATTATACAGAGCCCCAGAAGACTTTGTGGACATGGTGGAGGAGTGAAAAATGTCGGCATTTATCAGAATGTCACAGATTCCCAACCCCTTTCCTGAAGTACTCCCTGTTCTGCACATTATTCCCTGTACTCAACACAACTGATCCAATTTATCAGCTAATTAATCTTTCCTAAGTTGAGCGGATATGTTAGAGCAGGGACAGCACTAAAACATGCAGGACAGAACAGGGTTGGGAACCTATGTAGTGTTTCCTTCTCTCATGCACTGGCTGTGAAGAACCAGCAGGCAGCAGCAGGGTACAGTTTAATATTGTCAAACCTAATAAAAATATTGCTACTTTATATGACATAAAAGTGATAAGATTACTGGAATTTTAATAGTAATGACACTAATGTGATAAAATAACTCTATGTACAAAATGTATTTTAACTCACTAATTTGAAACGTAATGGAAACAAAACCTTGAAGGAACTCTGCATTTTCTCAAACTGCAAATACATGAATTTATCACAGCCTTTCCTTGAGGTTAAATAAACACATATTTAATGTGTGTGTGTGTGTGTGTTAGGGGGGGGTTGGGGGGGATGCTTACTGGTAAGGGTTTTAAAAATTAGCTTCAAAATGTGCCATTTTCCTGAGAAGTCAACAATTCTAAAACTGAAGAATCATTTATATTACTTACTAAAATATAAATTGCACAGATTTTATTATCCGAGGAATATCTCCGAGGACTTTGAGTGCTAATTTAAATTGACATTTTAATTTCATTTACATTCACCCATACACACATGCAGAAGACAACATGACTCTAGCATTTGAACTCAACAGAAAGAGAAAGGCCTAACAATAAAACAATTATTGCCCAATAATTCTGTGGTTCTTTCAGGTTACAGAAAGATTACACCAGGCCTGTCACCTCTATTATACATTTTGCTAGATCTTTATCAGATACAACAATTGCCAGTTTGCAAGTGAAATCACTAAGTGTAAAAATGGATCAGATAGTCATCAGCTCACTGATAAGATATGGTTAAATAATAGGATGTGCACTTACTCATACTCTGGGAGCGAATTACACCATGCCTGTTTTAGTGCATGAAAGCGACAATTAGGACCAGAGTTCATGGCCAGGAATCCCAAGTTTATGATTCATTCTGCTGTATAGAGCACGTACTAAACAGCTACTTCAGAGTCATATAACAAGCAGTGGCCTATACACTGTGCCCATGCTATAATCTTTGTGTACTGTAGAAGAACTAGCTATTACATAAAGTTCAACATTGGCGTTTGGACTTGTAATTGAAAAATTATGCATGATTTCTGAAATGTATACAATATGAATGAAACTGAATACGAATATATTCTTCTGAATGAACAGATAATGTGTTCTAATTGGAAGTAAATACTATTTGTTAGTTTTTGGAAGGTATTGAATGTTCATAGTGCTTTTGGTTGAGATGGCATGGGGACTGGGATCCCATGGGATGCAAGAAAATAGTTGTGCAAGCCAGAGGCTCTTACTTTTATGTTAGTGAGAGCGGGCGATCAGATATGAAACTCACAGGACAAAGAAAGACCATGTTAATGAGCATTCAAGCCCCAGCATGATGGTCAGCGTCATGGTTGTTGTTTGTTACTAGTTACTAGTTCGTTTATATTTTGGAAAACAGAACCAACTATATTCTCTAGAAAATATTGGGAGCCGTTCAAGCAGGATTAGTAAAACAGTTCTGCACACATGTGTAGTTGAGTCAAATGATGAACTGGAGTGATGTAGCTGAGGTTGAAGAACTGTCAGACACACCATGCTGACCGTGCTGAAATTTCTACCTCTGGGGTTTTGCCACATGGATCAGTGCTCCTGAATGGATCTTGCCAAATGGATCATCCCCCATACCCCCCCCCCCCCCCCCCCCCCCCCGCTCCTGCCCCCAAACATCCAAACATTTACCAGCGTTTCCGGGGTCATAGTGGTAAGTAAATAAATATTAAGATATCAAAATTGAGCATGTGTGGAGAAGGAAGTCTATTTTTATGATCATATACTTAGATTGTAAACTGTAATTTCAGCTCAATAAATTTCCTGCTCATCTTTTGACATCTTAGCAAGTGGAAATACTTTATATAGTCATATACCTTTGAATATAGTCAAATATATCTAGTATTTCTTATTATAAGATTACAATAAACCAAATATAATATTATTAAACCTATTTCAAGGTTATTCCATTTGTGCTCATTTCAACCTTGAAATAGTTGTTCTATTGGCAGATCATTTTCATTTTTCATTTTAAGCATTTATTTCTAAAAAGAAACAAAATTATCTGCTGGAAGAATAAGAAAACTATAAGCTTGAAATAAGCAATAATGTCTAAAAACAGATTTAATGATCGTAAAATTGGTTCACTGCAATCTTATAATAAGAAATACTAGACACATGCGACTTTAACCCTTTCATGCATACTGGTTACTACAGTGGACAGCTATTCAAAACCCACTTTCTGGCTATTGCAAGGATTTCAATAGAATAATTTCATAACAGCCACTAGAGTGGACAATAATTCTTCATTCGAATGCATGCAGTCCACTGGAGTGGACACTTCGTTAACTTTTTGAAAACTGTATGCAAAAGTGAAGTGAAGGTAAAATAATTTTTTATGCCTAAAGAAGAGTAAAAAAAAAAAAACACACAATGGAAAAAAAAATCAGGATTTCATAATTCATGCATGAAAGGGATATTCAAAATATTTTCATTTGCTTAGATGACTTGTTCTGCAGTGCAATGCTTCCTATGCAACTCTTTCTGTCATAGCACAAGTGACAGAAAACATCCAGCTGAGCTACAAAGTCTACCTGGATCATACAAAGGGAGAAAGTACATAACGCCATGTGAATTTAGAGGTAATGCAGATCTGAAAGCAATGATGATTTGATCTGAAATCAGAGGCAGTGCTCCATCTTGTGAAACACACTGTGCTTAATATGTTGCAACTTCACCTGAGCATTGAGCATCAACGAAATCCTTCGTTACCTTTTAATCACAACTTCCTTCACGGGGCAAAACAGGCAATTGAATATGTATGTTCAATAGATTTATTTGACCTAAAACAATGTAGAAAAAAGCACTAATCTAAAATAAGAAGGAAGAGGCTTTTCTTGTTTGTAATTTATTAGCTTTTCCCCCTGCCTATTATTCTGTGCAGGTGTGTGTGTGTGCCACTAAGTGCTTCTGTGGGTGCGGCTCTCCTATCAGAATTATAAAAGTATAATGTGCATATAAATGTCACTCAGTCTGCTGGGATTGGCATGAGAGCTGAGTTCACCATAGCTTGAATTAGTAATTAAAAATATTAATAATAATAATTATAAAGTGCTGACAAAGCGAATCCTGCATGCAATGGTGGGCAACAATGCTTTTGAATAGTAAACAACTATAATAATAATAATAATAATAATAATAATAATAATAATAATAATAATAATTATTATTATTATTATTATTATTATTATTATTATTGTTATAAATATGCTGTAGAGATTTTGGTTGTATTATTTTTATTATTTTTTGGTTCTATTTAATACTTATAATTATTTATTTTTCAAAAATTATATGTTCGCTTAATGGCTCCTTCCACTGTTGAACTTTGAGCTGTCTGTGTTCAGCTAATATTCAGCTATTCAGTTTAAGTTTTTAAACTTTAACTTTAGGCCCAATGTGTGTGTGTGTGTGTGTGTGTGTGTGTGTGTGTGTGTGTGTGTGTGTGTGTGTGTGTTAAAGTTTGAGAGACATGCTAAGTAATACAGCCTCTTATGTGAGTTTTACAACATATGCCCTTTTCTTTTACTAGCATCATTCCATTCTGACGTAAGTCTCATGTGTCTCATAGCAACCATGATCCTTCCCAGCAAGTAGTGATGATGGTGGTGATGATGATGATGATGATGATGATGATGGTAGTGGTGTGTGGGCCTTTGAAAGGCACAATAAAATTTACATGCCATAATGTTATAAAAGAACAAGGTGGTGCATTTATTATCCCTAAAGTAGAACAATTACATTTTCCCTGCTTTTATAAGTGTGTTCTTTTATAAGTGTATTTGGACAATGACCCCATAAAACATTTGGCACAAGTTAATTTTTCATGACTTTGCCAATTTTTATTTGTTCTGGATAGGTTTTAAAGGGCACTTAGCCAGTGAAGCATCTCTCTGTGTCACTCTTGTCTCAGGCAGCAGGAAGGCAGCTTGAGGAAGAAAGACCCAAAGATCAACAGGACCAAAATCCTTTCCAAAATTCTCCCTTCTTTTTTCTTCTTAAACCATCAGTTTTTGGAATCTACAAACTTTAACTACAGCCGTCACTGATTTTTGCCTTGCTTGCTTTTATTTTCTGGGTTTTTATACTTATTTACTTACTTACTAATTTCTGCCACTACTAAGACTGGATTCATCATGTCAACACCTCCAATGATCTGCTATGACAATGCTGCTGTGTGCTCTGACACATCATGCCTGGTGCCAGAGAGTAACTTTAACATTATCCTCAGCACAGTCCTAAGCACCGTGCTCACCGTCATGCTAGCTATGGTCATGTTTTCCATGGGCTGCACAGTGGACGTGCACAAGCTCTGGGCACACATCCGCCGGCCGTGGGGTATCTTCATTGGCTTTCTTTGCCAGTTTGGCATCATGCCCTTCACCGCGTTCGCCTTCTCGCTAGCCTTCCAGGTGCTTCCCATACAGGCTGTGGTCATCTTAATCATGGGCTGCTGTCCTGGAGGAACCAACTCTAATGTCATCACTTACTGGCTGGATGGAGACATGGATCTCAGGTAAGAGCACAAGGCATTACTATTTGCAATGATAGCCTGGAGCCAATTATCATTATTATTATCATCATAGATATTCCGCCTACATGACAGACATTTAACAAACACTAACAAATTGTTACTTTTTAATCTGTTAATAGTTACATTTAATGTTGTTGAACATCCACAAAACAATTTAGTTTCTGTTACCACATGAAATCAGATATAAACAGCCATTCCCTCAACAGCCTCTCTCTCTTTTTTTTTCTTTTTTTTTTTTTAATCTCTCTTGTAATTAATAAAACAAATAAATACAACAAGTCATGTTACAGAGACATTGGAAAGTGCAAAGTCCTCTGTCCTGAACAATGTCATATCAGAAAAGTTACAGTTTTGCTCTGACTGTTACAATGTGTTGACACAGCACTTTCGTCTAGCTAAATAAATGTTTCCTTCACAGAAAGCTTCACCATATCAGCAATTATACCGATTTTTAAAAACCATTTAAAAAGTTACTATAGAAATGTTAAAGTATTAGAACAAGCCGATTAATAAAAACCTGTTGTTCGCCTTAAAGCCGATATTGCTGTCGGAGATAGAAAATTAATCAATGCCTGTTGTGATATAATACACTAAATGGTTATGTGTTGTGGACACCAGACCATCACACCCATTGTAGGTCTTCCCCAAACTATTGCAACAAAGTTGGAAGCACAATTATATAGAATGTCTTTGTGTGCTGTAGCATTACAATTTTCCTTCACTGGAACTGAGAGGCCCAAACCGGTTCCAGAATGACAATGCTCCTGTGCACAAAGTAAGCTCCATGGATACATGGTTTTCTAAGATTGGAGTGAAAGGACTCGAGTGGTTTGCAAAGAGCCCTGACCTCAAAACCACTGAACACCGTTTGCATGAACTGGAACACTGGCTGCACCCCAGGTCTCCTCGCCTTACACTAGTGCACGACTAATGCTCTTTTTGCTGATTGAGCAAAATCCCCACAGCCACACTCCAAAATCTAGTGGAAAGCCTTCTCAGAAGAGTGAATTTATATTCATACCAACAGTCACACATTTGTAATAGATATCTATAGCTATCTTCTAGTACTGTTCTGTTCACAGTCTGAACTAACATGTAACATGCAATATGCTTAGCTCTTTTAGTACTAAAATAGTGTGTATATGACATCCCACCCACAGTATCAGCATGACAACATGCTCATCCATCCTGGCGCTTGGGATGATGCCCCTTTGTCTGCTCATCTACACTTCAGTCTGGATCTCAGCTGATACCATCCAGATTCCTTACGACAGCATAGGTGAGACATTGTTTTACAGGTTTACATAAATGAATACCATTCAGTTTGGTTAATTCGAAACATCAGTAGGACTCGGCTTTTAATGTATAAGCCACTGTATCTCTGAGGGCTTGTCTGTGATATTCCTGTGTGCCAATAAATAGTATTTAGTTAAATATAAAAGAAAAAAAGATCGTATAGGTTTATATTTTCACTCAGAGAAATATTTTAAAATAATGGGGACAGTAATATTATTTTAATTATATTCATCACATTTATATTTAAAAAATCACTTTATTGTTAAGAATTTTTTTTGTAACTAGGTTGAACTGAAACCTGAAGGACAAAATGAAATTGACAAAATGAAATTGACCAAAAAAAAAAAAAAATAAAAATCCATGTATATTTAATGTAGTCAGTCTTTAGACAAGTTGGTGTCCAAACTTTGCATCAGGTTTTAAAATGATTTCAGATCTTGTCTGTCTGTCTAATCTAATCCAACCTAATCTAATTTATTATAATCTAATCTAATAGCAGTCATCTCACACTAGATGTTGCTTCATGTTAAGGTATTACGCTGGTGAGTCTGCTCGTGCCTGTCTCTTTGGGAATCTTTGTCAAACACCGCTGGCCCGTTGTGGCGAAAAAGATCCTGAAGGTGAATATTGAGTTTTTCCTCCATTGCTGTCACAACTACATTGCACATATTCATGCACTGAGAACTATGTTTTCTATGTTTTTTTGTTTAGTTAAATATTTATATATTTTCTTCTGTAGTTTGGCTCTATTGTGGGCATCCTTCTGATTATCATCATTGCTGTGGTGGGTGGTGTGCTATACCAGTCCTCATGGACAATTGCTCCTTCTCTATGGATAATTGGAGCGGTCTACCCATTTGTCGGCTTTGGCCTGGGCTTTCTGCTGGCTCGATTTGTGGGGCAGCCTTGGTACAGGTATTACAACGAAACCTTGTATTTCTTTGTTTACATCTTCCTTTTGAGCCACTGTAAAATATGACAGCAACAATTGAATGCTTATATCATGAACGTGCAGTTTAATGGGTGTTTTTTGACAGTGTTTTATTTTGCTTTTCATAGAAATATATGACAAATTTTAGATGGTTCAATAACGATTCAGTTTCATAAATATTCAAGTCAGATGTGTTGGTTCCAGGTGTCGCACTATTGCACTGGAGACAGGCTTCCAGAACTCACAGCTGTGCAGCACGATTGTTCAATTGTCCTTTGCTCCTGAGGAGCTGGAGGTCATGTTCTCCTTCCCCTTAATCTACAGCATCTTCCAGCTCATTGTGGCTGTGCTGTCAATTGCAGGTAAGTTATCACTACTAAGCTATACAGGATAAAATAGAAATTGGATCATACGGATGGGATAAAAATACATGTGATCACTTGCCACTTTATCATTTGCCTCAGTGTTGACCATTTTTTAAATTAGATTTCATATCTCTTTCTGATATGTTGAGGTAATAAACTTATAAACTTAGACAAGTGGCACAGTGGTAGAGCAGATAGTCTTGCTGCCTCAGGGTCTCTGTTTTGACCTAGAGCTCAGGTTACTGTCGGTGTGGAGTTTCTCATGTTCTCTCTGTGTTCATGAGGGATTCTTCTGGGTTTTCTAGTTTCCTCTCTACTCCCAAAAACTTGCCCGTAGGTGGATTGGCTACACTAAAGACCTGTTAACACTAGTGCGTTTTTGTTTTAAAACACATAACTGTACAGTTACGCCTGTCGTCTACACTACCCTGGTGTTTTCCACCCTCGAAAACGGAGACTTTTGGAAATGCCGAAGACCCCGTTCAAGTTTGAAAACTCCGGGCTTGCGTTTCAATGTAAACGGACCAAAACAAAGACTTTTGGAAATGAAGGCGTGGCTTCGCCCACATCCGCCCCCTGTTTGGGTCGTCTGGATCATTGTGTATCCTTCCCTGATTCGTCAAGCCCCTACCATACGACCGTTACGGTACCTTGATCGTATACAGAACAACACAGACACTGAACCGCAAGCTTTGCTGGCTTTGTCATTCATAGCAGCCATTGTGCAGTTAAATTCTGTATTTTATAATACTGCAGCTGCTTACATGCGCAAGCGGCGAGCTATGATTAGAGCAAATCGGCAACAAATCTCATTTCGAGCGCCGTAAGGCCTACATGGAACGCCGGTTTGGACTAGCAACCAACTTCCTGATTACACTTGTATGCGCATGCCCAGTGTGCATGAAAGGTCATGTGACATGCGTATTCGGTCGTGTAGAGTGGACGGAGATCGTTTCTGAAACACAGCGGAAACGCCAGTGTGGACGAGGATCATTTTCATTTTAAAATGCCGTATTAAAACGAAAACGTACTAGTGTAAACAAGCCCTAAACTACCCCCGAGTTAATTAAATAGACTTAAACAAGGAAGGTATTTCAGATTTTTTTCTTTACCTAAAAACCAACAGTACTCTGTGTTAGACAATAATCAGAAACACATGAAGTAATTCTTACGAGCACATCTGCCATGTATTCAATTCACTATAATAACTGACAAACTATATTTGAAAATAAGGCTCTTTAGTGCAAACTTTTCCTGACTAAATCTCTCCTGGCTTATCCAGAAAGGAGTAGGAGGCTGAATAAAAATGTTCATATTCACCACTACCTTGTTCTCTATTCTCATTTAGAAGTACAAATGTGTACATGCCTTGTTCAAGTTGACAACTTTGTGACACAAGTCTCCTGTTTCAGGTTACCAGCTGTATAAGAGGCACTGTAGGAGAAAATTGTCTGAGGAGGATAGCGAGAGGGCTGAAGGAGCTGTTGACACTGCCTCTTGTAAAGACAAGACAGAGTATGCTTTGGACAATGGAGGATTTCAGAGTGATGAGAATGGGAACACTGAAGGCAAGGGAACAGTCACTCATCTGTGAGCTGGCATCAGGCTCGATCTCCATATGAACTGCCTTCTGCTGGCAGAAGTGCATTTCCTGCCAGCACCGTTTTGCCCCTGGCTGTCCCTGCAATGAGCTGCCATTATAGACACATTATTCTACAGTGTTCTCAAGTCTCTGGACAAAGTAGTTTGGTGGCAGGGAAAATTGAGTGTATTAGTGTGTCGGTAAAAATAGTCCTCCTACAGCATTTGCTTTATGATCAATGTGCAATTAAAAACAACAGCGTCAGGCCGGAATGTACTGAAATTGCACATTATTATAAGTGAATCACGCATCTTCTTAACAGCCTTACTGCTCAGCATAGACTATTTCATAGACCACTTAAAAACATTTAAATGATCATATGATATATATGATCATATACTAATTTATACAGACACACTGAGGTGATTTGCTGGTTATTATTATTATTATTATTATTATTATTATTATAATATAAGGAATGGGCACAAATTCATATATTGTAGCCACAAACTAAATCTTGTGGAATTGTGCAACTTGATCCTGTGACTTAACATGTTGTGGGGCGATTATACTTAATATGTGGCCTCCGTTTAATCATTCAGTGGGAACGGATGAAAAATTTTTTTCATTTTGAGAATGTCTTAACCTCTTGTAGTTCAAGATTAGAAGCAAAAGTTTCTGAATTTTCACAATGATGAGCTCACATGACTGTGCAGCAATGTTTTAGATATTCTGTTTCTATTTGTGATGTTTGATACCAGTGTTCAGTGTTTTCAGCCTTTTTTTGTAATTGTGCATGAGAGGAAGTAAAATTAAGTAAAATGACTTTTGTTGAAAGATTGCACCTCTTGAAACTTGGGTTGCCATATGAACTGGACTTAAAACAATAAACAGTGTTTTAATTTAACATTATAATTTGTATTTAAATGAAAGTTTTATGTACATTAACAATCAGTGATTAAAGAGTTACTTAACTTTCAATTTCATTTTAGGAATTAATTTAATCACAAGTATTTTTCATTTTTTATATATATTATAAATTTGGTAAACACTGAGATGGCATTACTCGACAAAAGAAAACAAATGCTTAATAAAATATTACTGTGAATGTATTGTAAATATGATCTCAGTTGTAGCATTGTGAATATATTAAACAGTGAGCAAATAATAGCCGTTTGAGTACAGAACTGAGTAGATTCTTATAAATAATCTTGGTTTTTGTGAGGATAAATTATAGCATGTGCAAATAAATTTGTGTTCTTTCATCCTTGCTATCTGCATGTTCACTTTTATTTTATATCAGAATCACATTACATGGACATTATAATATGATATTGGATCTACATGATTATATATCACTTCAGTTTGTTGGGGATTAAAAGAAACATGATGTGTATCATAGGATGTATACTGTATACATGGGGAAAATACAGTGCCCTCCACTAATATTGGCACCCCTGGTAAATATGAGCAAAGAAGGCTGTGAAAAATTCTCTTTATTGTTTAACATTTTGATCAAATAATTCACAAAAATGCTCTCATCATTATCAAACGATTGCAAACAACACAGGTTTATCCAAAAAATATATCTTTGCTAAATAAAGGTGTGCGATGATTATTGGCACCCTTTTAGTCAATAATACTTTGTGCTTTGCCAAGATAACAGCTATGAGTCTTCTCCTATAATGCCTGATGAGGTTGGAGAATACATGGCAAGGGATCTGAGATCATTCCTCCATACAGAAGGATACAGAAACCATACAAAAGGCTTTCTATGGGTTTCAAGTCAGGGGACTGGTATGTCCATGGCAGGACCTTGATTTTGTGGTCAGTAAACCATTTATGTGGTGAATTATTTTTGTGTATGTTTTGGATCATTGTCCTGCTGGAAGATCCAAACACAGCACATTTTATGCTTTTTGGCAGAGGTAGTCAGGTTTTCATATGATCTGTTAATATTTGATAGAGTCCATGATGCCATGTATCCTAACAAAAATGTCCAGGTCCTCTGGCAGAAAAACAGCCCCAAAACATTAAAGAGCCACCACCATATTTAACCGTGGGCATGAGGTACTTTTCCATATGGCTACCTCTCTGTGTGCGCTAAAACCACCTCTGGTGTTTATTGCCAAAAAGCTCTATTTTGGTTTCATCTGACCACAGACCCGATCCTATGTGAAGTTCCAGTAGTGTCTGACAAACTGAAGACGCTCGAGATTGTTTTTGTTACGAGAGTAGAGGCTTTTTTTCTTGAAACCCTTCCAAACAACTTGTGGCTTGTAGTTCTGGAGACTTTCTGACCCTAAGGCACAACTAACTTCTGCAATTCTCAAGCTGTGATCCTTGGAGATTTTTGGGCCACTCGAACCATCCTCTTCACAGTGCGTTGAGACAATATAGACACACATCCAATTCCAGGTTGAGTCATAACATTTCCAGTTGACTGGAACTTCTTAATTAGTGCCCTGATGGTGGAAATGAGCATTTTCAACACATGTGCTACTTTCTTATAGCCACTTCCCATTTTGTGAAGCTCAACAACCTTTAGCTATATTCCTTGGTCTTACCCCTTGTTATGAATGACTAAGGGAATGAACTGTTTCACCCCTGTGAAACAGGAAGTCATGGTTGAACAATTTCCTGTTCCTAGACACCCAGGTGTACTAACAAAAAAGTAAAATGACAATAGGAATATACTTCAAATATATTTTTCTCATATGAATTCACAGGGGTACCAATAATTGTTACACACCTATATTTAAGAAAGATTTTTTAAATAAACCTGGGTTTTGGTTGCAACTGGGTTTTGTTTTCTTAACAAAAGATTAAACAATAAAGACAATTTTTCACAGCCCTCTTTGCTCATATTTACCAAGGGTGCCAATATTAGTGGAGGGCACTGTAAGTCATGGCATTATATTACTGACTAACATATAATACAGATCTGTGCATGAAGTTTGAAAGGAAACACAGGAAATTAATTTTCAAATTACAGTGTCCCTTCAAAATACATTTTTATAGAAATGAAGTAAAATATTTCCTGTAGTGGAATGCTTTCTTGTAAAAGTAAACCTTAAAAAAAAAACTGATCAGGAACAAAAAGAACAGTGTGTACAGTATGACAGGCTTTTCAGTACCTCTTATCTGGATACCAAGATAACACTTGAACACATGAAGGCACATTTGATGAACATAATAAAAGGACAATAATAGTATAGGATATACGATAGTTCAACTATAGCTTTCAACATTTTTGAAGGAGTAACTCAGCTTGAGAGTCTTATTTTTGTGGCATTCACTGAAGAGTGGTCAGAAATAGTTTGCCATCTGACCAATTTAAAACCAGTTAAAAAGCTGCTTTTGCAAGTTAGTCATTTAGGAATACTGAAACATCTGAACTGTTCCATTTGGAATATATCTACTGAAGAACTACATGCATATCTGCACAATTTTAATAATGTATCTTTAGAACTAGATCATATTGAAAAATTTACTTTTTCACAAATTATTTTCACAACTTAAACGTCCTATTTTTAGACCGTGTAGGCTTTAAATGGTCCATTATAAAAGATCTCGATTTGTTTGTCATAGTGCAAGAGACTTTGGACATTTTTTTTTTTTTTGGAATTTTGCAAAATCTTTTTAGCACAGAGACTAATATCACATGAACTCGACTCAGATGATTTCTAACCATAATGTTTGTCAGTTATTTAAATATTTGTTTTTGTTGACCCTTTAAAAAAAAATAAAACCCAACTATATGGAATTAGCAGCCAATTCATGTGCGTTGTAAGTATTGAAACAGCAAATATATCATTAACAACATTTTTGAGTTTGTTAACAACAGACTTTGTCCCAATACTGTGTTATTGCATTATATTTCACATTATTTAATTCATACTAAAACAGATTGATGGTGCTGTTCAAAAAAATTTCTGCCTCCCTTTCAGGGTAGAATACACATAAAATAAGAAAAGTTAGTTTCTATGCTTCTTAACAGTTTGCGTTGTGGTGCTATGCGACAACAGGTAAGTGATTCTTCTTCTCGGTGGTCAAAGACGTTAGGCCGATCAGCTGAATACTGTGTTGGGCCACCTAGTGTGCAGGATTAAAATGCATTCTCGGTCAGCGCCACCTATCGTGCAGGCGTGAATTAGCTGAAGGCGATCAATCATTTTGCGTTTGGTGTGAAAGCACCGTTCATCTGCGATTCACTTCGCTTTATCGCATCGCACTCAGTGTGAAAGGGCATTCAGCCACCATTAAAGGGCAGGCCATGACAGCAAATGACTGGAAAAAATAAAATCACTCCTGAAGTCTGTAGTTACTAAGAATAAATTGAGCCAATGCCATGTGTGGTTCTGAATTTTTAGGAAATTATTACTACTTACAGTATTATAATTGGAAAAGCTTAAATTTAGACAACATTTGGGATATTTCAGCAATCAGTTTGTTCATCTAAGTCTCGAAAGCATAGACCTGTCAAAACAACCAAATGTAGCCATTATGTTTCACAAACCTGAATTGTTAACACATGCAGGTCTGTCAAACACAAATACAGTCCAAAATCTTTTAGTAGTGTTGCTTTAATCATACTTCACCAAATTCTCCATATACAATAACACTAAAAGCCAAAGGAGGCAAAAATATTATCAATCTCATCATTGTGCACACTGCTAGATTTCAGTGAACTGGTCTCCATTTTGCTTTTTTTTTGACTAAATACGCCTTCGCTTCCTGACATCACATCGTTATGTATAGGTGAAACTTTTGTGTACTTTCTGCATTTGTGTGATGATTTTGCAGTTACATTAAAAAGGTCTCTGGCTACCCGAGAGCGCATTCTGACTTTTCCAACTCGGCTCCTGACGCTTCCATAACATCTCAAAAGTGTAGTAAAACGTGTTCTGAAGTAGCAATTTGTCCTTCGCTGAAGAAAAAGGGAAGGTCTCACCAAGTCAGTTCCTTTAAGCATCACATTGTGAACCCTAAGCCTAAGCCTCCTCAGTTTCTTCTGCACACTGGATATGAAAACAAAACAAAAAATAATTAAGATCATAAATGCAATAAACTTACATGTAAAAAAAAAAAATAATAATAAAAGAATAAGTGTCCTGCACTGTACCTGATTCCCTCACACTCCAAAGCCTTCATCCTCTGGCACCTGAGGAGCATGAAGGCAAGATAGCGGCGTTCCCAATACAGCTTACTCCTCTTACACCAGCCCATCATCTGTTCAAAATGTGCAGCCATGTCCTTAATGGAGGATGCTGTACTTAGCCTTTTCAAGAACATCTTCTTCTGCTCCAGCACAGGCAGGCTGGAAGTACTCGGTTGCCCAGGAGATGCTGTCTTACTGAACACTTCAACTGCACACTGACAGGAGGCACATCCAAACACAAACAAGGATTCCAAAGCAGAAATGAGTTCTCCAAATGGGGTTTCTCAACCACTTAATACACCAATGCTTTGGCCATGGCTTAAAACTTCATATTCAATCATGTTTTATTTATCTTTTAGGTTATTTGTACAAGTAAGAACATTTTCATAAATGACTGCAGCACCTTTAAATTGACAGCACAATGTGACAGCATGTTATATTAAAGCCTAATCTTGTTTTACATTGAATAAGCCTACTCCTGAGTGTGTCTGAGTTTAAGGACTTGTTGTCTTGGCAAGCCCAACAACTTTGAAGAAAATAAGAGTCTTGGATCATTTGAAATGGTCAACAATCCAATGAAGCTTACTCAGTAGTCTATATATGAAGCACGTGGCCCAGAGCAGGGCAGCGCTGTAGTAACCGCAATCTATCCTAATCCATCTATGATCTATGTATTTAAGGTCTCAAAAATTAAAATAAGTCTAATAACCTGTTTGGAAGTTTGCTGCAGCATCGACTTTATGTCCAAATCTGCAGAAGATCCTACAGATGTGTGAAAAACAAACAAACAAAAAAAAACAATAAATAACATTAACAAAATCCCTTTTAAAGTAATTAAAGAAATCAGACTTACGAGAGCATGGTGGACCTCGACGCAAAATGGTCCTCCCCAGATCCATGCTAGATGTCATTTCCTCACGGGCTAGCATCTGCATTATCTTCATCTCTTCTTCTTCCCTCTTTTCCACCTGTTCCTCACTTCCCTCCTCAAACAGCCTATCGAGAACAGAGAGGTTTTTCATCCCAAAAGGCTCTGGTGTACTCCTCTCCTCAAGCAGGTCAGAATAAGTGGAGCCCAGAAACACTGCCAGGTCTCCGGGCAAGGTGAAGTCAGGGAGGAAGGTCATGGGTTGACAATGCACTACCTCATGCAGCAGAGCCATGATCCCTTCATACACAGGCACCAGAGTTCTCAGGATGCCTCTGAAAAACACCCTGCACACAATGAATGTAAAGAGCAAAAAGAGTTGAATTGCAGGCTGCTTTGTTATGAGCCAAACATTTTACATGTTTTGCAGTACATTAACAACTTCTTGTCAACATCTTGACAAACTGACACGATCACTCCTCTGAACTCACCAGAGTCGACTGAGCATGCATGTCAGCACCAAGTTCAGCACGATGAACTCAGACAAACGAAGATGCTGCCTTGTCAATCTTTCAGGGGAAGAGTTAAGAGTTTTTATACCAAGAGCTGTCTCGATTCTGATTGGCCAGGTGTTGATTCTTTTTCCATAGCAGGATGGCTTTAAGTAGTGCTGGCTGCAAATTTATTAATGTTCTAATATATTATAATTTCTATTGCAACAGCTCATTTACATGGACTTGTATAGTGGACGTTTCACATACACTATGTGGACACCTGACCATCACACCCATATGTGCTTGCTGAACATCTCATTCTGGATATAGTGCCCCTCTACTGTTATAATCCACTGGATTTTGACATGTCGCTGCAGGGACTTGCCCAATCAGCCACAAGTGCACTCTTGAGGTTTGGCCCTCATGTTGGATGAAGACACCTGGCGCAAGTCAGTGTTCCAATTCACCCAAAGGTTGAGGTCAGGGATCTGTGCCACTTTTTGTTCTTCCACTCTAAACTGGGTAAACCTTGTCTTTATGAACTTCGCATTTTGCACAGGATCATTGTCATGCGGGAGCAGGTTTGGGCCTCTTAGCTCCAGTGAAGGGAATTGTAATGCTACAGCATACAAAGATGTCCTATACAATTGTGCACTTCATATTTTGTGGAAACAGTTTGGGGAAGACCTATATATGGTTGTGATGGTCAGGTGTCCACAAAGTTTTGGCCATACAGTGTAATTCAAGCCTAATAATAAGCATATTAAAATGCTTCAGAACAAAAAAAAAAGTATAATAATTGATATGGTGAAACTGTAAGGAGATATTTATTTACCACTTATTTAACATTATTTTACAAGGACACTCGGGTGGAAAGGACTAGTGGCTAGCATGCGGTGCTCTCATTGCAGCGGTACAGATTTGATTCCCGGTCAGGGAACCAACCCCAGCCACCTGAGTGCTGCACAAGCTAGTGCACTGTCAGTGCTGGTTCCAAGCCCGGAAATGGGGAGGGTTGCACATCCGGCATAAAACGATTCAAAATGGTAAATGGTCTGCACTTCTATAGTGGCTTTTAACCGTAGCAGTTCTACAAAGCACTTTACACTGTTTCTCACTCACAGACGCAAGGTGCTATAGCCGGTCATTGGGAGCAACTTAGGGTTCAAAATCTTGCCCAAGGACATTTCAGCATGTATGACGGGGATCGAACCCACGCTACCACCTGAGCCATAGCCCCCCCTTCTGCCCTGGATGGGTGATCCGCTGTGAATACCAAACAGGAGCAGCCAACAGAGGGGAAAAATAGATAAAGTCTATATTCATGCATGGTAATATTCCTTGTATGTTACTAAAGCTGTATGCCTGTAGGTAGTGGAGGATACGAGAAAGCTTTGGTGCACTGGTCCAGGGTCCGGCACAGGAGACTGGAGGCTCCCAACACTTTAAGACAAAACCATTCCAGCATGGGATGACTAGGGACGTCGCAATGTCCTACATCAACTCCCACATCCCTGCATGGAGAAAACACATTAAGTCTATAAGCTGTGGGGAAATTATGGGGATGCTCAACTGCCCTAAAAAGGAATTTGATCCGCCCACTAATTTTATTACTTATTCAGCAACAGTGCAAATAAAACAGACAAATGGCAGTTAAAACCAGAAACCAGGACAGAGCCTGGAAACTGGACTGTCCAGGGGAAACCTGGACCTGTGACATCAAGTCATGGTCAAGATGTTTTTCTTCTGACAGGGTATGCTTATTCTGGGGTCTTGTTAGTTATGTATCAAAAATTGGCTGTTTTTTTGCCATTGTCTCATGATGGGTTTCACACATCATTGTTTTACCTCTGGATTTGGTTTGGGCATAGCTCCTGCAGGTCTTGCAAGACTGCCTGCAGTTTCATGTCCTGCAGTCGGTTTATGCATTGCTGAACCTGTAGTGCACACAAAAGCAAATGACATGTAATTCCCTAAATCTTAAATAGTACTTAATGTCACAATGCTCCCTGGTCCTGCACATGTGAGTGTTTTCCCTGCTCTAACACACCCATATCAACTGAGGAAGGGGCTCTTAACTAGCTGATCAGTTTGATCTGGGGTGTTGGAAGGAGGGAAAACACTTACATGTGACGGGGGTGCAGATGGGAATTTTAGAAAAGAAAGTAGACCTGTTTGATGGCCAGAAAAGGTTTGTGTTGTCTGAAGCCGTTGTGCAGTACATACAGGATCTCATGGACTACGCGGATCTCTGTGTTCAGCACGCGGCTGCCCAGCAGCTTCAGCACGTTCCCACAGTGCACCACCACAGCTTCTGTTACAGCGGCTAAAATTTAACCAACAACTTAATAAATCAACTATATATTTATATATTAAAATATTATATACAACACTAAGGTTAACAATTTTCTAAAAACGCTGCACCCCACGTGGGTAACACTCACAAACAAACCGAATACGCTACTATCAAACTTTATCTACCAGCAGAACAACTTTAATAACACAACAAAATACCTGTTCGTGTGTTAAAAGGGATTCTACAAGCCGCAGCAACACCTGGATACGGAATGTTTATTTTATTCCACGGTTCGACCGCCATGTTGTTTAAAAGCGAGCAGGAACTGGAAGGCTTGAACACATCTCGACGGTTGCCAGATCCCTCTTCCAAATTCCCCCAAAAGAAACCAATTTTTTATGCCCAGAGGCCTTATCTTTGCAGGATATTACAGATTATTATATATAGATATATTATATGATTACCCCTAGGGCCTGCTGAAAACAAACAAACAAACAAACAAGCAATATAAACCATAACAGAAATTCTAATAATTTCCACTACAAACACCATTACAAACCATTAAAACCAATAGAGATCTACAGGGACCAATACAGTTTCCATTAAAACCAATACAATTCCCATTATAACCATTAAAACAATAATAATTTCATTAGGGTTTGTACTGGAGCTTTTTTTCCAGCAAGGGGGTCTCTCTTTTCATTGAGTCAGATGGTTTGATTCAGCTCACTATTAAGATCCGACTCGTGTCTAAAATGGACAAATTCTATAATATTTAGACCAGTAATCTTCTTTGCCTAACTATCACTGAAATTGTCTCATGAAGTCTTTCACTTCCTTAAAAAAATCTTACCCAATTAAAAAAAAAACATTACTGTGCATTGTTTGTTTTATGCAAAATTCAATTCAATTCAATTCAATTTTATTTGTATAACCTAGATTAACTATAATCTTGATGCTCCATCACTTTAAACTCAGATTTGTAAAAAAAAAAATATTTAAATTTTTTAATTTTCTCAGCCTGTATTGGTTATGTGAATGAGCGGTTAATAATGGAAGTTGAAATTTTTTTTATTCAAAGTATAAAGTTCACAATCCCTTTGTAGTCACTCCAGTGGAAGTGAAAGAGTTACACTGTTGCTGTTTAGTTACACAGGAGAATTCATATATTTACATGTTTATGAAATCCACATGCACTGCCACAATGTTGTCAATGGCGAATCCATCATGATGGAGAAAATGAATCGTAAATGGAGGTTTTAATTGCAGGTTAGAATTCTAATCCCTGTTTTTTAAATCTGGGCTTAAAATTAAGTGTTGCAACACAACTCGATTTAAAACTAAAGCCCAGATCTACAAATCCTAGATTGGCTTAGTATAATCCTTATTGGTACAACCCTCCCTCAGACTGTGTCTGAGTCCCGAACACTAATTAGAAGGCTGTTCCATAACTGTGGGGCTTTATAAGAGAAAAATCTTCCCCCTGCTGCAGCCTTCGCTATTTGAGGTAACAACAAATAGCCTGCCCCTTTTGATCTAGGTAGGCGTGGCGGATCACGTGGCGGATCACGTGGCGGATTAAAGTACCAAAAGTTCGCTTAGGTACTGTGGCGTGAGACCGTTTAGTGCTTTATAAGTCAATAAGAGTATTTTATAATCAGTGCGTGATTTCAATGGGAGCGGATGCAGTGTTGATAAGATCGGGGTGATGTGGTTGTATCTTCTGGTTCTAGTAAGGACTCTAGCAGCTGCATTCTGGATTAACTGGAGTTTGTTTATGCACCTACTGGAACATCCAGACAGTAAGACATTAGAGTAATCTAGTCTAGAGGTGACGAAAGCATGAACTAATATTTCTGCATCATGTAGTGACATTATACAGTGAGGGAAAAAAGTATTTGATCCCCTGCTGATTTTGTACGTTTGCCCACTGACAAAGAAATGATCATTCTATAATTTTAATGGTAGATTTATTTGAACAGTGAGAGACAGAATAACTAGAAAATCCAGAAAAACGCATGTCAAAAATGTTATAAATTGATTTGCATTTTAATGAGGGAAATAAGTATTTGACCCCTCTGCAAAACATGACTTAGTACTTGGTGGCAAAACCCTTGTTGGCAATCACAGAGGTCAGACGTTTCTTGTAGTTGGCCACCAGGTTTGCACACATCTCAGGAGGGATTTTGTCCCACTCCTCTTTGCAGATCTTCTCCAAGTCATTAAGGTTTCGAGGCTGACGTTTGGCAACTCGAACCTTCAGCTCCCTCCACAGATTTTCCATGGGATTAAGGTCTGGAGACTGGCTAGGCCACTCCAGGACCTTAATGTGCTTCTTCTTCAGCCACTCCTTTGTTGCCTTGGCCGTGTGTTTTGGGTCATTGTCATGCTGGAATACCCATCCACGACCCATTTTCAATGCCCTGGCTGAGGGAAGGAGGTTCTCACCCAAGATTTGACGGTACATGGCCCTGTCCATCGTCCCTTTGATGCGGTGAAGTTGTCCTGTCCCCTTAGCAGAAAAACACCCCCAAAGCATAATGTTTCCACCTCCATGTTTGACGGTGGGGATGGTGTTCCAGGGGTCATAGGCAGCATTCCTCCTCCTCCAAACACGGCGAGTTGAGTTGATGCCATTGAGCTCCATTTTGGTCTCATCTGACCTCAACACTTTCACCCAGTTGTCCTCTGAATCATTCAGATGTTCAGTGGCAAACTTCAGACGGGCATGTATATGTGCTTTCTTGAGCAGCGGACCTTGCGGGCGCTGCAGGATTTCAGTCCTTCACGACGTAGTGTGTTACCAGTTGTTTTCTTGGTGACTATGGTCCCAGCTGCCTTGAGATCATTGACAATATCCTCCCGTGTAGTTCTGGGCTGATTCCTCACTGTTCTCATGATCATTGCAACTTCACAAGGTGAGATCTTGCATGGAGCCCCAGGCCGAGGGAGATTGACAGTTCTTTTGTGTTTCATCCATTTGCGAATAATCGCACCAACTGTTGTCCCCTTCTCACCAAGCTGCTTGGCAATGGTCTTGTAGCCCATTCCAGACTTGTGTAGGTCTACAATCTTGTCCCTGACATCCTTGGAGAGCTCTTTGTTCTTGGCCATGGTGGAGAGTTTGAGAATCTGATTGATTGATTGCTTCTGTGGACAAGTGTCTTTTATACAGGTAAAAAGATGAGATTAGGAGCACCCCCTTTAAGAGTGTGCTCCTAATCTCAGCTCGTTACCTGTATAAAAGACACCTGGGAGCCAGAAATCTTTCTGATTGAGAGGGGGTCAAATACTTATTTCCCTCATTAAAATGCAAATCAATTTATAACATTTTTTACATGTGTTTTTCTGGATTTTTTTGTTGTTATTCTGTCTCTCACTGTTCAAATAAATCTACCATTAAAATTATAGACTGATCATTTCTTTGTCAGTGGGCAAACGTACAAAATCAGCAGGGGATCAAATACTTTTTTCCCTCACTGTATTTCTTATCTTAGAAATATTTCTGAAATGAAAGAAGGCTATCCTAATAATATTATCTACATCAAATGATAGATTGGAGTCAATAATCACTCCAAGGTTTTTTACTGCTGCACATGACGAAATGGAAAGTCCATCCAGATTTACTATGAGATCAGAAAGCTTACTACCAGCTACACATGGTCCTAGTACAAGTACTTCTGGCTTATCAGAATTAAATAAGAAGATGTTAGTTAGCATCCAATGTCTAATGTCCTTTACACAATCCTCAACTTTACTAAGCTGCTGTCTGTCCTCTGGCTTCGCTGAAACATACAACTGTGTATCATCAGCATAACAGTGGAAGCTAATTCCATGTTTACGAATAATTTGACCTAGAGGTAGCATATATAAAGTAAAAAGCAGTGGGCATAAAACAGAACCTTGTGGAACACCAAATTTAACCTCGGTATGCGTGGAGAAGTCGCCATTTACATCTACGAACTGATACCGATCCGTCAAATGAGACCTGAGCCAGGAGAGGACCGTTCCATTAATGCCAACAATATTTTCTAATCTATCAAACAGAATAGTATGATCTATAGTATCAAAAGCTGCACTAAGGTCAAGTAATGCAAGCAACGAGACACAACCCTTATCAGTGGCCAGTAGTAGGTCGTTTACTACTTTTACCAGCACTGTCTCTGTGCTATGATGAGGTCTAAACCCTGACTGATACATTTCATGAATGTTGTTCCTATGTAATTACGAGCATAACTGCTGTGCTACAACCTTTTCTAATATCTTGGATAAAAAGGGGAGATTTGATATAGGTCACTATAGCTGGACTGTTGAGAGGAGTCAAGGTCAGGTTTTTTAAATATCTGGTCAGGGGTTTAATATCTGCTAATTTAAATGATTAGCATTTCTATTTATTAAATAATGGTCAAATCTGCAAGGCACTGCAAATTTGCATTGATAAACAAACATACCAATGTTATTGTGCCTGCTGTGTCATTTCCATGTATCCTCACCCACATCTTTAAAAAAACAAACCCTAGATGATTTATATACAGGAGAGCTGGCTCATTCGTGAACATCACTTATTGTTAATATGCAGATGATTATGTGGACCAGAAAACTGCATGGATTTGAAGGCAGGGTTTATGGGACTCAAGGCTTGTACACTAAATTTCCAGTTTATTTTAAGTACAAACCATGTACCTTGAATAATCAACTATTTTCATAGGTAGACTGCAGTGGTGCACTCTGTCAGTATGCAGTTACTTACTGTAACCCATAAATATAATCAGCAAAAAAAAGAGAAATATGTTCCTTTTTCAGGAGACTGTATTTTAAGGTTAATTTTGTAAAAGCCAAATAAGCTTTACAGATCTTTATTTAAAAGGGTTTAAACAATGTTTTACATGCTTGTTCAATGAACCATAAAACAATTATTGCACATGCACCTGTGAAACAGTCCTTAAGACACTAACAGTTTACAGGCGGTAGGCAATTATGGTTACAGTTACAATTACAGAGACCTTTCTCTCTGAAAAACACCGGAAGAAAGATGTCTAGGGTTCCTGCTCACCTGCGTGAACATGCCATATACCTGCTGCAGGGAGGCACGAGGACTGCAGATGTGGCCAGAGCAATAAACTGCACTGTCTGTAATGTAAGACGCCCAAGACAGTGCTACAGGGAGACAGGAAGGACAGCTGATCGTCCTTGCATTGGAAAATTACATGTAACCATGTGCACCCCCAGACGTGATCGAGAAGTTGCAAATGCCTTGGTAGAAGAGTGGAGTAACAGCTCACAGCAAGAACTGACAAATCTGGTGCAGTCCATGAGGATGGGATGCACTGTAGTACTTAAAGCAGCTGGGGGCCACGAGATACTGACTGTTACTTTGGATAACGACCCTCCCTTTGTTCAGGGACTCATTACTCCATTTCTGTTCATCAAATGTCTTTGAAACTTGTTCGGGTTTTGTCTCAGTTGTTGAAGATTTCTGAGTTGATTTGCTAAAGTATTATACAATTATTATTCAAATGAATTTACAGGGACCACAACTGACCAGGTGCATGGAAAAAGATGATGAATGGTCTGCACTTATATAACACCTTTTGTAACCTTAGTGGTTCTATAAAATGCTTTATTCTGGGTCTCATTCACCCCTTCACACACACACACACACACAAACCCACACACACACGAGAGCAGAGCTGCCAAGCAAGGCACTAGCCTGCCATTGGGAGCAACTTTTAACTGAATGTTTTGCCCAAGGACACTTCAGCATGTGGAGTCATGTGGGCCGAGAAACGAATCACAAACCCTAAGATTAGTGGACAACTCGCTCTTCCAGAGTTTAAGAGGCTAACAGACTTAATCAGAAGTACATCAGAAGACCACCACAATTTAAAATTTATTTTATTTACAAAAATACTGTTATGTTCTCTTCACATATACAAAAATTACAGTATAACTAGCACTTCCAGTATTGGAACTGACCGACATTGGACTGGTCATTCATCTTCAGACATGTTTTAGTATCCATGTGATGATTTGTGAGTTGACCTCATCTAGCACAGAATCTTCAGGTCTCCCCTTCACTGCCAGTCCATGATTGGCTCCCTCTACCCAATGCACAGAGCTTGGGCTCTCCATCTGCTTCACAACATGTTCCAGAAGTTGCTGAGGAGGAAGTACAAGCTTTTTATAAGAACATTCTTCAAAATTTTCACTTCAGCTACAGAGCTCAAACCTAGTACACGTGAACAATTAACTAATCTTAGACAAGCACTAGCCATGACTCATTACGTATGATGTATGTAGAGTACTTGCATTCTGTATTGCAATAATCTAATAATGAAACTTTTTTTCAAATGTTAAGTGCTTGCTGTTCAAGGTCGACTTTGATTCATTCTCTTCCCAACATAAAAATATTGACTGTGGTTTAAGAAACAGAAATTGACAAAAAAACCCTGTACCTCTAAGACACTGGCTTTATCTTTAATATTTACAGTGCTCTTTTATCGTCTTTTTTCTTTAATTAATATTCCACTTAATATCCAGGGAAACATTCTTTTTGGAATTGGAAATCTGACAGTAGATTGGCACCGGATTAAATAGCACATAAACCGAACTCACTCGTTCACACATGTTGTCTGCAGTCCCAGATACAAAGAGCACAGGAATGTGGGAAAGTGCTCTCAGGTCCTCACTACGTTTAACATGAGCATGTGTTTGGCCAGGAGGATGTAATGGGAAAGACACACACAACAGACCCTGGACATTAATCTCTTCCTTGGCACATAAATGTCTGCCCAGAGCCACAGCAGCTCGAGCTCCCATCGAACGTCCTGGAACACAAACATTATTCCAAAAAGCTTGAGTTTGTAAAGAGAATCACTGTGTTGTGAGGATCATACTGTATTTCCAGGTATGTTCAGAGGTCCAGTTGGACAGAAGGTGTATGATTAGACAACATGTGAGTAGAGCCGAGTACTGTACACTCACCCCCAAGGAAAAAGTTACTCAGTGCAAATCTATCAAGGGTTTTCAAGTACACCTGTAAAAACATAAAAACCTGAATGTGAGATCATGTATGACCAAGAGGGCAATGACTGGGACTGTAAATATTATCTGCTCTTACTACGGCTGCTTCATAGGCTCTCACTCTGTGTGCCAGGTTCAGGCTTTTGCATGTGAATCGAAGGCAGAGCAAACCGGACGTGGCGGCGTCTCGTGCCAATGACATTAATGGCTTGAAGTTCATATCTCCCCCTGCTCCGTGTGTAAGGATGAGAGCTGTTTGTATACACTCTGTTTCAGGAACCGTGAGAGCACCTTCCAGCTCTTTAGATTCAAAGGGGATGGACACCTTCTCCTATAAATGAGAAACATTCACATAGCTGACCAGTGAAGCTAACTAACTAACTTACGTTAGCTTGATGAAACCATGAAAGAATTGTAAGTGCCATGTTATA
This sequence comes from Ictalurus punctatus, assembly GCF_001660625.3. Taxonomy (NCBI): domain Eukaryota; kingdom Metazoa; phylum Chordata; class Actinopteri; order Siluriformes; family Ictaluridae; genus Ictalurus; species Ictalurus punctatus. Next base: position 18,174,124 of record NC_030421.2, read on the forward strand.
AATCCAGCTTATTAAAGATAACCGTGTAATTTCAATGGTAGATTTAATTAGTACAATTAGCTTATCCTACAGGGTCGCGGGGAGCCTTGAGCCTATCCCAGGGAGCATCGGCCACAAGGCGGGATACACCATGGACAGGGTGCCAATCCATTGCAGGGCACATTCACACACCCATTCATACACTACGGACACTTTGGACATGCCAATCAGCCAAACTTCTAAAATGTTCCCCAAAACCATAAAGCTTCAAAGCAGTAAAAATAAAGAGGTACTTGACCATATCGAACGCTTTTTAAAAAGCAATGAAAAACATAATATCGTCGTCGTTGATGGTAAATGGTCTGGTAAATGGTCTTTTTTAACCTTAGTGGTTCTACAAAGGGCTTTACTCTGGTTCTCATTCACCCATTCTCTCTCTCTCTCTCTCTCTCTCTCTCTCTCTCTCTCTCTCTCTCTCACACACACACACACACACACACCAATGGTAGCAGAGCTGCCATGCAAAGTGCTAGCTTGCCACTGGGAGCAACTAGGGGATCAGCAGACACTTCGGCAAGGACACTTCGGCATTGTGGAGTTATGTGGGCCAGGAATCGAACCGCCAGCCCTACGACTACTGGACAACCAGTTCTACCACCTATCATTAATCTTGTGCACGTCTTTGGACTGGGGAGGGAAACCGGAGTACCCGGAGGAAAACCCTGCAGCACACGGAGAACATGCAATCTCCGCACACAGGGCAGCGGCAGGAATCGAACCCCCAACCCAGGAGGTGTGAAGCGAACGTGCTAACCACAAGTCACCGTGTGCCCAGGTCAAATTAAGATATAAGCCCAAGGCATTGGAAAAGTTATTAATAATTTGGAGAGTTTATATCAGTTATTTTTTTAAGAAATAAGGCTGTCTCATCTGCCAATTGACTGATCATTATGGAGTCATCAAAAACCTTCAATTGCTTAATGTCTGAATATTTGATTGCAATAGCAAGCGTTTCACCCACCGAAATGGGACAACCTTGTTTAATACCTCAGCTTATATTAAAGCGTTGAGTGATCTAATTAATCTTCGAAAATGTTCCCCAAAACCATAAAGTTCCAAAGCAGTAAAAAATAAAGAGATGCTCGACCACATCAAACGCTTTGTAAAAATCAAGAAAAAACAATATACCATCGTCGCCAATCTCGTCTCTACAGTCAATAAGACCTTGAACCAGACGTAAATTATTGTGAATCGACCTTCCCTTCATAAACCTTGACCGCGTATTATTCATAATCTGAAACAGACCACTTTTCAGACGATTTGAATAAATGTTTGCTAATAATTTGTAACTATTGTTTAACAGTGTGATGGGCCACAAGTTATCTAAAATCTTTGCCCGGCTTGGGAATGAGAATTATAACCCCTTGCTTCATAGTATGGGAAAGTGATAAACATTCTGTAACTTCTGTCAAAGGGACACACAGAAACACCATTTCGGACGCAGCTCATGTATCTGTTACACGGTAACTAAAATACGGTCGCCAAGAAGTGCAAAACAAAACACAAATCCGAAAACAAAACATCAAATTATAAACACATTAACAAATCCGAAAACACACTAACAAATTAGAAAACATGTCAACAGATCAGACAAAACGGAAAAGGTAGGTCTATTTTGTGAATGAATTACTTACCGCTGATTGGACGACACATCTGTCAATCAAGATATACAGGAAGTACAGCAGGCCTCGGTGCTGCACCACTATTGGAAAGTCAGTTCGTGTATATGTGTGTTAATATGTTTTGTCCGTACTGCGGTAAAAATAAAATAAAAAGAAATAAATAACAAATCTGCGGCGTGTCCTCTGATCTGTCCCCTGTGGGTTAAATTCTTGCAGCAGCCGCATAACATCACGTTTTACACGCAACTTGTGTTTCTGCTGAAGCGATAACCGCATGAACCAGCCGGATAACTGTCCTAATCCACACAGTTCTGCTCTTATAGTATTCCTTATCATTTAAAGGAGGAATATTTTTTTTCTCTAAACAGACCTGCGTCCTTGAGGTTTGTTTTTAGAGAGCGCAAGCTAATCTTTATGTTATGGTATGTTCACAGCATATCCAAAATCACGGTTTATGAATGCCCTTCATCAAACTAGCGCTTAATAAATTCCATTTCTCATTTCTTGCAAATATAATCTTTTATTTTCTAACATTATAAAGTTTCGCTATGAACAAAAAAGGGTTTAAAGTAAAAAGAGAAGTCCACTAAAGAAACAAAGTTATTTCTTTCTTCCTGTATATCTTGATTGACATGTCTCGTCCAATCAGCGGTAATGAAACCATTTGCAAAATATACCTACCTTTTCCGTTTTGTCCGACTTAATGTGTTTTCGAATTTGTTGTTTTGTTTTTTAATTTGTTATTGTGTTTTTGGAATCGTTATTTTTTTCATATTTGTGGTTTGTTTTGCACTTTTCGGCCACCGTACATTTGAAGTAAAACCACTACCCGTGGCAGCTTTCCCCTGGCAGGGTGGTTACCGTAAAACCCCGTATATACGCGCACATCAGTGTCTATACTGAGGTTGGCTTGACCACGGTATGTGAATGAGACCAATGAATGAGAGACTAATCGAAGCTGCAGATTCATTGAGAGAGTGTAAATAAAGCTAAGACGCTAAAGTGAGGAGATACAAAAAAGCTACAAACCAAACTAATAGCATTTTTTGCAGCGCTGTTATTATTTGAAGTAAATACGTTAGGCGAAGTTTTGAGGCACGTTCTTACCCAATTAGAGTCAAGTAAACACGACTTAACGCTTTGTATTATTTACTTCATAATGGAATGCTAAATCAGTTATCCCAACATACTTGCTGCTAAACATTTCCTACCTCATTAGTAGCTACCATCTTTGTTGTTTCAATGCTCAATATGACCGCCAGGAGCTGCTGTATATCGCCATCTTGTGACGAGGAGGAGCATCAGCATACGCTAACGATGCTCGTCATCATACATGTCTATCAATGGAATAAAATTCTGTCTGCTGAAACCTTTCTGAATAAAAGCATTAAATACAAAGCCCACTATTAAGTCCGTGTTACCTGAGGTGAATTGTGTGGGTCTAGTGTGAACAAGTCAAATCAGTAGTAAAACCAGCCCTTTAAAAATCCATGAGTCGTTTAAAGATATTTTAATATTGGTTATTGTGTAGAATTGCACTGCAGTGCCTTATCTCATATATGAATAAATATGTGTGTTAGGCTCCATATTACTCCTTTTGTAAGACCATAGGCTTACTGTAGAAACGGTTAGACTTAAAATAATATCGGTATTACCAGCGGGCTAGTGGTTTGGCTTCTGTCACCAAAAGAACAAGTTAAAATTTAAAACAGTGAAACTACATTAAATCAGGTATTTCACCAGTCACTCAGTACATTCAGCATAAACTGTACATATGAAAAACATCAAGTTTGTATAATACCATATGTCCTCATAAGACAAGGAAGTATGCACTTCTTCCTGTTCATTCTGGCATGCATAACAAAAAAAAAAAAAAAACTACTAAAAACTAATAATATTGGCTGGTAATCACACATTCACTTCGGGCAATTAAGCAAACCAAAATCTAGTTTTTCAAACAAGTACATTTAATTTCAAGATTTTAAAAAAAGGAAATAATACATTATAAATAATGACAGTGGAAAATACATAGACAAAGCACTGAAAATGTTTAGAGGTGCTCATTTCAATAAGATCTGCACTTGATCAGAATGTGATGAATCAGAATAATAAGGCAGTTGATTCATGATCCCAGTAAGTGGACACTCAAAGCTCATCTTTGCCCTAAAAAATGAGGAAAAAAGGATAAAAATTATTCGTCATTAAATTTATTTCTAGTACAAACGTAATTGGTGGTTCATAAAATGTCATGTCATACATTTTTGAGCAATAGGCTGTAAGCAATCAAAAGAGTGTCTATGCAGTTGGCTCAAAAAGAATATGACCAATTTCAATGTTATAAACATGATAATAAAATAATCTCTAAATGTCAACGTTACATGGTTTATGTGAATAAAATGTACTATGTCATACTGTAATAAATTGTCACTCTGAATTTGCTGAAACAGTCATTGGCTTACATATACTCTGTTCATCAAAAGTTTAAAACATCTGTATGCCCATTTCAAAATGTCTTTTAACAGTTATTTAATGTTTATGACTCCAGAATTCATAGTTAAGCTATAACCAATTCGTTATTTCTCATAAAAGATAATAAATAAGCTCAGGGAAAGAGCTCTCACATATAGTAAGGTAGTACACACGTACAAACACATGTACATACACACACCTTGGTCCTGTGGCAGTAGCATGGAAAAAGATCATCTTTCGGCTGTTCTACCAATTCCATGTCATCACGTATTTTAGGCTCAGTTACCTGCAGCTTTGCATACTCCTATAGAATATACACAAAAATGGTAACACACATATGCAGACACACTTTAACTACTGTTTATGGAGAAGAGGTAAGAAAAAAAAAAACATCAACAGCTTTTTTTTGTGTGCTTTAGATCCCACTGATAGTCAATATTCACCCAGGGATCATTTTATAAGGTACGCATACCCAGAAATAAATATTCAACATTTTAAGTATTTTATCCTAGTAAATTCCACACCTTAAACTTACTGTACACACTTTTTTACAACTAGAAAGTGCTTTGAGGTTGAAATGCTAGTTTAAAGATTAATTTTTTCAGTTGACTTTGCATTATTTAACCTGTGAGTCCTTGAAGTTATCACATACAATTGCTGGGTAAAGATTAGAAGATTAGATATGCCTTCTGTAAGTCGCTATGGATAAGACTTCTAGCAAATGCTATAAAAATTGAAATCTAAATTTAAGTATGCCATGATATATTAACTGATAAGCAAGGTTCATAAGCTTAAAAGGAAGTGGGGGAAATAAGTGATTACAGGTATTCAGTAGCATGTCTACAGTAACAGAAAAACAAGAGTTAAAATCTACCAGTGAACCTTCAGCTGCTTATAAATTCAAATTCAGATGTATTTCAACTTCTGTGTGATTTAAACCATGACGTCAAGAAACCTAGGTAAGCAACACAAGTCCAAAGGTATGAATTGGTGTGAAAAAGCAGGAATAAGTATGCTACAATAGTTGTGAATTATTACTTGGAAGAGTTTGAAGTAGTAACAGAATATACTGTCACCCATCAGATGTATACGTGCAAACTGCTGAGCGGCCTGTGCAATTTTCCTAGCCTGCAATTAAAGCAAAGAACACAAAGATATTTAAAAAATATTTTTAAAACACTATATTATATAAATGTAAACACATTAGAAATACCCTATGATCTATAAGAATGTACTTAAAAGCTCACTTTGTTTTTATTTAATTTAATTTTGTATTCTTTATGGTTATGAAATGGAGATCTCAAAAGTGTTGGTGACCACAGCTGTACATCTTGCTATATTAATTATTACTCTACCAACACTTGATGAAAATTGGTAAAAGTAAAAAAAAAAACAACCTTTTTAAGAACATGCTAAGCATTTATACCAACAGAACTTTCATATATGAATGAGTGAGGGAGAGAGTGAGAATACTGTACTTCTTCATCGTGGTCTTTAGCCCACCGTATCTTCTCCAGCAGGTCACTAAGGTCTGCTTTGAAGGGGATGAAGTGAACCCAAGGCTGGAGCTGGCTGTAGAAGTGTTCGTAGTATATGGAGTCCTGCTTCAACACCACACTGTCTCCAGCCAGAAGGTAGGGCATTCGATACGCAGCCACCGTTCCATCAACATTTATCTGATACTTATACTGAAAAACACCAAATGCTGTTATCCACACATCCATCTATCAACCATTCCATTTAATCAGACAACTCATCCACTGATTCAGTCTGACTACTTATCCATCCATCCCTCTACATCCAGAAACCAGCACATACAAATCCATCGATCCATATAACATCCATTCATTGCCAGTCATTGTTGATCCATCTATTCACCCATCCATTCATCCATCCATCATTCCCTCACCTTAAAGAAGTCAAAGAAGGAAACATGTTTGACGAGTGGCCCATAAAGGCTCTCATCATGCTTGAAGAAGAAGAAGTTGGTGAAAGCGGCATCTAGCAGTGTAGGGTTTGCTCGTGCCATTTTCACCAGCTCCAGACGCTCTCTCCTGCTGTCACGACCTCTCCAGAAAGCTGTACTATTCTTCTCATTCCACTCAGGACCCGTGTTTGCCTGCACTGACATCATGTCCAAACTTACTCTGGAAGAATACAAAGGAGACTTAGCAAGACATACTTGTGCATTATCATGTTCCCACATGAACTCCATACCTGCCCATGGTCTCCAGTATAGACTCTGTGAGGTCATAGGTTGGCATAACAATATCTCGTGTGTCATTGGACCCACACCAAGAAAAGATAGGATGGAGTTTCTCAGAGGTCCGTCTTTTCTCCAGGGGCCAGTCACCCAAGTTCACAAAGAACTCAACATCTGGAAGCCTAACCTGATTACATGGAAATCCAGGATTAACATCACAGTCACTGATCATGATGACTGAATCCATTTGTTTAAAAAAAAAAATAATATGAGAATATGGCAGAAGTCACTAATTCAACTGTTAAAAATGACAATTCATTTAGTGCTAAAAGATAATTACTAGAGATTAAATCCATTTTGCTGTGTCTTTTTATAATCTGAAACAGAGTAATCAAAGTGTTGCTGCCCTCTGCTGTCCAAAATTGATAACTGATACATACAGGTGCACCTAAAAAAATTTAATATCTTATATAATATTTATGTATTATAAAGTCTTTATTCTAACACTGAGATACTGGATTTTTGATTTCCATGAGCTGTAAGCTATAATCATCAAGAATAAAACAAAAATAGAGAAATATTTCACTTTATATGTAATGAATGTAGAATATATGAAAGTTTCACTTTTTTAATTAAATTATGGAGGGAAAAAAATATTTTTTTCCCCAATATATATGTATAATTTTTTGAGATGCACCTCTATTGAATTGTGCATTGGCAACAGAACATATCATTGTCTCAATTTTATCTACTAACGTGTCAACCGGTACATACTTTCCGTGTGAGAGAGAGGAGAAAGGCGTCCATAAAGATCCTGAAGCCAACATGCTCGCCGTGTGTTTTGATATACACCTGAATACAAACACAAACTCATCAGAATGGCACACAGTAATAATTTCATATGTCTTTGTCCTGTTAAAACACTACTGTTCAACTCTTTACCATTTTTAAATTCTGTGTGTTAACAACAAACAGAATTTATTGATCCCAATCTGCATATAATATACAGTGCTGTGGAAAAAAAAAAGAATTTGCCCCATCCTGATTTCTTCTTTTTTTGTGTACTTCTCATACTGAACAGTTTTAGATTGTCAAACAAAATACAACATAAAACAATGGCGACCAGAGTAAACACACAATAGTTAAAAAAAATAAATAAATTATTGAAGCAAAATAAGTTATCCAACACCTATCACCCATGTGAAAAACTAATTCCCCCCTTAAACTTAAAATCTGGTTGTGTCACCCTTGTCAGCAATAACTGCAACCAAATGCTTCCAATAACTTGAGATCAGTCTTTTTATAAGATGTAATATAAGTCTCAGGTGTCCCTAGAATGTGTCCGTGAAGTTTCAACTCAAAATATCCCACAGATCATTTATTACACCATACTGTATATGCACCTTTTTGAGTGGAAACAAAAACATGCTGTTTTCATGTGTGTCTCTTTAAATGCAAATGAGCTGCTGCTCCAGGCCCCCTTTTCAGAAGAGGGCTGTGCCTTTACAGCCCTTGCTTCGGATACTACTGCAACAATAAATCAGGAGAACCAATAAACTCTGTATTTTGTGTTTACTCTGGTTGCCTTTTTTTAAATTTCTGAAACAATTTAGTATGAGATATACACAAAAACAAAAGAAATCAAATACTTTTTCACAGCACTATATAAAGTGCCCTCCAATAGTATTGGCACCCTTGGTATATATTAGCAAAGTAGGCTCTGAAATTTACAAACAAATTATCTTTGTTGTTTAAACTTTTGATCTTTAATTTAAATTCACAAAAATACTGTGCTCTCATGGATATCAAACAATTGCAAACACAACACAGGTTTATTTAAAAAAAAAAAAAAAAAAAAAAAAAAGGTTAAATATAGGTGTGCAACAATTATTGGCACAATTTTAGTCAATATTTTGTGTTACCTCCCTTTGCCAAGATAACAGCTCAGAGTCTTCTCCTATAATGCCTGATGAGGTTGGAGAATACATGGCAAGGGTTCTGAGATCATTCCTCCATGCAGAATCTCTCCAGATCCTTCAAATTTCGAGGTCCATGCTGGTGAACTCTCCTCTTCAGTCCACCCCACAGGTTTTCTATGGGTTTCAAGTGAGGAGACTGGTATGTCCATGGCAGGACCTTGATTTTGTGGTCAGTAAAACATTTTTGTGTTGATTTTAATGTATGTTTTGGATCATTGTCCTGCTGGAAGATCCAACTATGGCCCATTTTAATCTTTCTGGCAGAGACAGTCAGGTTTTCATTTAATATCTGTTGATATTTAATAGAGTCCATGATGCCATGTATCCTAACAAAATGTCCAGGTCCTCTGGCAGAAAAACAGCCCCAAAACATTAAAGAGCCACCACCATATTTAACCGTGGGCATGAGGTACTTTTCCATATGGCTACCTCTCTGTGTGCAGCAAAACCACCTCTGGTGTTTATTGCCAAAAAGCTCCATTTTGGTTTCATCTGACCATAGAACCCGATCCCATTTGAAGTTCCATTAGTGTCTGACAAACTGAAGACGCTTGAGGTTTTTTGGATGAGAGGAGAAGCTTTTTTCTTGAAACCCTTCCAAACAACTTGTGGTGATGTAGGTGACTTCGGATTGTAGTTCTGGAGACTTTCTGACCCCAAAATTTAACTAACTTCTGCAATTCTCCAGCTGTGATCCTTGGAGATTTTTTGGCCAGTCAAACTGTCCTCTTCACAGTGCATTGAGACAATACAGACACACGTTCTCTTCTAGGTTGATTCATAACATTTCCAGTTGACTGGAACTTCATAAATATTACCCTGATGGTGGAAATGGGCATTTCAATGCTTTTGCTATTTTCTTATAGTCACTTCCCATTTTGCGAAGCTCAACAACCTTTTGCCGCAAATCACAGCTATATTCCTGGGTCTTATCCATTGTTCTGAATGACTAAGGGAATTTGGCCTATGCGTTACCTCATATTTATACCCCTGTATACAGGAAGTCATGGTTGAACAATTTCCTGTTCCTAGTCACCCAGGTGTACAAAAATGGTAAAATATCAATGGGAATATACTTCAAATATATTTCTCTCACATGAATTCATAGGGGTGCCAATAATTATTGCACAGATATATTTAACAAATATATATATATTTTTTAGATAAACCTGTGTTGTATTTGCAATTGCTTGATATCCATGAGCGTAATGTACACAATGTACAGTAAAAATATTAACACGAAGCAGACATACGTTAGACAAAGTATGTCCGCAATTGCACACCTACAGACACACAAATAAACTCAGGCTCATCCAACACAGATCAGAATTATGCGTTATCCAGTGTTGCCAACTCTCACGAGACAAATAAGCAACTGCAGCTTCAAAAGAAGCTCGAAACAAGCCCAATTTATAATTATTGCCTGTTACAGCCTCGATGTAAACAGACTCAATAAATGAGCCTGCAACATATTAAACTGAAACCACTCACGGTTAGAAAAGCAAAAACAGAATTTATTTAATAAAATAAAAATAAAAAAATCATCAAATGGCTACAAAGCTTATAGGGATGACAGGCACTATCCACTCATATCTGATCACCTGCAAGCAGAATATGATTGGGCAGATGGAAAATTTTTTTTTTATAACCAATAATAATGGGAGGATGAAATACACTACAGCACTGATATTACTGTGAGGCTGTGAGCAGACAGTGCCAATGCATTGGGGAAAATTGCGACCATAAATGTTAAAAAAAAAAAAAAAAAAAAAGAAAAAAAAAATATTCATTAATTTTTTAAAAATGAAGTCGCTTGTCAAATTTTTAAAAACTTTTTTAAAAACAAGCCCAAAAAAACACAACATGCGACCGGTGATTTTTTTCAAGCAACTTCAGAAAAAAGAAGAAGCTACAAGTCACGTATTATAAGTGGACTTGGCAAACCTCTGGTGTTACCTGCCGGTTCAACCTGCCTCCTCTCCATCCACAGCTGACGCTCAACCACGTCCCCGCCGCCAAAATGACATATACCATGCATAGCCCAAAACGTTACAGTGCAAAATAAACACGGAAATGAGATGACCAGATTTTTAAAAAATTAGTCCGATAAACTTTATCATTCCTGGACATGATGGCCAGCACCAAAATTTCTTAGTGGAACCTCTGAGATTATATATATATATACATATATATATGTTTAGACCTGACAGTCAAAAACCTGCACCCAGATCCTGGAGAAAGGTTCTGATAGGGATGTGATCATCCATACAAATATATATATACTTGAGCTGCAAGTGTTAAAGTGGTGCTTGGGGCTGTAATTGTATGTTTTGGATATGTGTGGTTTATCAGTTTGGAGAAAAGTTTTCTGCCAGTAAACTGAAGCATAAGGAAAACTGGATTCAGAGTCCTTTTTAAAGGTAAACAAGGATTATAAACATTATCCTCCTTTTGTATATGATGTTATCACCACCTAGTGACCAAAGGAGAATCAGCAACTTTACAGAAATTGTCAAAAGTACCTGGTTATTTTTGATGGTGTAGTGACACAGGCTCTGTCTCTGGCCAAAGCGCTGAGGGATTTCATGGGAATTGCGTTCTAGGTCCACTTTAGGAAAGAATGACAGGTCATACTGGATCTGAGAAAATGAAGAGGGACAATGCATGTGCTTCTCCCACAATGCACCACTGGGCTCTGGACAGTTACATGATTCATGGTACACTGGACCTAGACAGCAAGAGAGAAGGTGAGGGAACCAGGCATTTATTAAACGTCAATTTAAAAAAAAACAAAAAACTTTTGACTATATACTTAGATTTAGAATTTGTTATGGTTAGAAACTGGATTTTAAGTCAACATAAGGCAGTGCCTTGGTTTAATTGGTTGCCGAATAAATACTGTTTTAAAAAAGATTTGATTAGGATTATCTTTTCTAATATTTGGTGTAAATTATGAGACAAGGCATATAACTCTAGATGTATAACTCTATATGATGTAGCAGTTTTACATGTCTTTAACAAGAAACTAGATTATAGTCCAGACCAGGTTTTTTTCCCCCAGGAAAAGACAATTTACACCTTTGAGAATGTATGGAGACTTGGCCACATGTTTATTCTTCAGAAGGATCTGAATACTGAGGTCCGTGTAGCTGGCATACATGCGGTAACGGACCAGAAAAGATCCATCCTGCCGGTCTAAAACCTGCACCCAGATCCTGGAGAAAGGTTCTGATAGGGATGTGATCTTCACTTCAAATGTATTGGCTCCAGGTGAGGTTGTAAAACTGCAGTCCAGGAAATAAATGAAACAGATTAAGAGATGCACATAGATGTTTGACCGCTGTCATACAGCCATCATTCCCTAGAACCTTCTCGCAGAGCTCAAATGTGATGATCAAAAATAAAAAATGAAATCCAGCTGGGGATAGACTCATCTCTTCCGCTACAGTGCATTCTTCATACGTTTCTAGTGTTTGCTGAGGACCACTGTAAAAACCTGTTAAGCAGTTAACTCCATATGGAGTACATGTGGTCCTATATTTGTATGAGGTAAGAAGAAAAAAAGGTCAATATGGCTGTATGACAACAGCATTTATTGCAAATACTGAGTTATATGTCACCCTGTGACTTTGTTGGATATATATGTGCACATGCACAATTTAGGAGCTGTTTTAAAACTGTGTTTTTCCTTGTTCAGGCTATGACTGCCAGGAAACCAAAAAGCCCAACAATTTTTGATAAGGCATGTTGTAAGAACATTTCTACAATGGCTTTTGGGGTCTAAAGAATTGCCTATAATAAGGGTAAATGATTTTTTTGAGTACCTTGATTTGATTAGATACAATTTGGCAAAATTTAGGATGGAGATATATTATAGTCATCTAGATTATCTTTAAAGAGGACCTATTATGCTCCTTTTTACAAGATGTAATATAAGAGTAGTGCGTGATAGTCGGCGCATGCGTAATACATTTCGTTTTAATCTTAGATTGGGCAACCCTGTTTTGGATAATGAGAACTGTAAATAGATAACTGACATGTGGCAACAAAATAATATTCGTATAATATATAATACATTTCTGGATCTAAATTACGCTAGAACGTCTCTCAGGTACGTCTTTGGTTGTACTCTTGTGCGGTGTATTTATGGTGTTCATTCGGATTCAGAGGGACCCAGTGAGATCAGAAGTTTAACTTAACTTCTTGCTGTGAAGAAATAAAAGTCCACAGGTCTGCTTACTTTTTCCCGGCCTTGTCCGCGGATTGGATGAAGAAGAAGCGGGCAGGGAGCACGGCGTTTGCTTCAAGTCCGAGGCCCCACACCAAACTTTTGGAGGCACTGGGTAGTGCGCTGGAGCAGACTGCTACTGTAACCAGGCAAGACAGCGTGCAGTACAGCACAAATCCCGATAAAGCTCGCCACAGCATTGTCTGATTTACCCGAGGTGTCTAGATCAGACGCTAATGTGATGTCTCCTCGGCAATGAAGGCTGTCTGATTTGAAATCAGCTAGCGGTTCCCTATTATTAAGACCGCCACATCGCGTCCTCCAAATCTAAAAGTGCAGAAAAGTTTTGCACTGGAAAACTCCCTGTTGATTCTAGTGATGTGTATGTGCACGGGAATGCTGCAAGTCAGGAAGACCATACTTTCCTACTAAGCAGTATGATACAACAGAACACCATCTTTCGGTAGTGTACAATGTTGCTATACTAGTTAGTAGGATAAGTATGCGGTTTCTGGACGTGGCCCGCTACCTATCCCCGATGCGCTACATCTGATTGGTCGGCTCCACAGAGTGTGTCAGGTGTGTTCATGAAGTGCACAGTCTGCGCAGAACTGCGCAGATTTGACGTATTCACCAAACAGAGCTTTCTGTAACTGATACTATGTCTGATACTATTCATACTTATGTCTGATATTATTCATACTTATGTCTGATATTATTCAGACATAAGCAGATGTGCATGTATGTGGGCTGCTATGTCCTACTGATTGACACGGTTACAGATATGTCTTACTGATTTACACGGTTACGGATATGTCCTACTGATTGACACGGTTACAGATATGTCCTACTGATTTACACGGTTACGGTTATGTCCTACTGATTTACACGGTTACGGATATGTCCTACTGATTGACACGGTTACGGTTATGTCCTACTGATTGACACGGTTACAGATATGTCCTACTGATTTACACGGTTAGATATAGTAGCTTGTTAATTTGGTTTGCCCTTCCCAATAAATGTAATGAGTTACAATGCTAGATGGTCGATTGTACGGTTATAGCCAATGTTGGATAAGTTACTCAAACAAAGTAATTCACTACAGATGACTAATTACTACTTTATAATTGAAATCTGATTGCATTACTGATTACTGCACATAAAAAGTAATCAGATTACGAATTACTTTACTTTCAAAACCTATCAAACCTACAAAAATACACTACAATGTGAAACTCATAGTTCTTTCAGTAATTTTAGTGAGCAATGCATGGCAAAGATCAGAAAAAGTTGGATTTATCATAACACATGCCTCAGGTGTTGTCACTGTTTGTAGAACTACCAGACTGATAAAAAATCAAACTTTTCTAACTAGGCTAGCTTGGTGTCACGAGCCAAGGGGAGGCACAGCTAAACTATGGGTTTAGCTGCTACAGTGCCATGCAGAGTACATCATCATTCCTTATGCTCTGCTCATATCATATTCAAAATGTTAAAATGTTATTTATTTAAAAAATTCATTTTACTTAATATTGTTTTCTTAACAATACATTTGTAACGCAAGTAACAATTTTATTGACGTCAGTAACTGTGATCAAATTACATAAATTTAAAATGTAATGCATTACATTACTGCAAAAAGTAATTAGATTAGATTACACCCAACTCTGGTTATAGTATCCAATTCTATATTTCTTCAGCATTGCCAACTCTTTTCAGGGGAAAGTTACTATGCTCAAAAAGTCAGTAGAAGTCACCAGATGACACCAGAGATTAATTTGCATGTTTACTGAATAGTGGTGACCATTTGCATAACAAAACATGTCACACGACGAAGTAATCTTTTCTGAAGACTCTTCAGAAGAATAAAATAGACTAGAATAACACTGCTGGGGGTTAAAAATAAACAATAGAAACCATCACAGAAATTCTAATGGTTTCCACTACAAATACCATTACAAATTATCAGCTATAACCATTAAAATCATTACCATTACCATTATTGGTCCTTAATGGTATCCACTAGACATAACATGCCACTAATAGAAGGCAACAGATTACCAGTCGAGAGCCCACAGGAACCATTACTGTTTCCATTAAAAACCAATACAATTCCCATTATAACCATTAAAACCATTACAAATTCTATAAGGGTTTCTATTGATTTTTTTCAGCAGGGAATTTTTTTTTTTTTTTAACAGAATACAAATTTATAACTTATTTCTAGTAAGTTTTTGGTCATGGTACCACAAACTAATTACTATAACCCAGACGAAAAGAAGCTGTGTTAGTCAGGAGTTGGGAAAGAGACATGAAGGAAAATGGTTTAGCTTGAAATAGCTCACATTTATTACTTGTAAATATAGCCAAGAAGATAGATTAAAAGAAAGAACAAAGAACTGCACAGGTGGGACAAAAATGGTGATCAGTGACTGGTCATTTGGGAACATTTGCATGTGCCAGCACGACTTGATCACACTGAGGGCAAGTCACCTGAATCTGTTCTCACTGCCAGTATAACCAGCAGCTGTGATATGAGCTGGTGAGCCATACAAGTGTACAAGACAGTTGCTAACATCTGCTCAAAAAGTTGCTAGCTTTTTACTAAGTTCTTTTTTTTTTTTTAAATAAAGTTGTTAAAGGGGTCTAAAAAGTTGCCAAATCTTATGACAAACTGTCATATTCCTTACAATATAGCAATTCCCACCCCCCACAGACCAATGCACATAGTTATGTATTTTTTGAATACATATAATTCTAGAGCATTATTTCACTCATTTACTTTACTGTATAAATTCCATCCAGACACACTCTGAGGTCCAGATCAGTATAATGCACGATTCTTTCCTTATTACAAACAAACAAACAAACAAACATACATACATACAAAGAATAACCCTGACAATAGATGACACAAATTTCCAATATTTAATTAGATTTTTCATTTAAACAAAACATATTGTGTGAGAAACAAATCAATCTCACATTGCCATGAGTACATCAATCAATGATTATTTTAATTTGATTAGCATCAACATATGTTTCATGATTTTTTTTTTTGATTCAAGTAACCTCTATAATACTACTGTAATATCGATAAGAACAAAAGGTGGTTGTATCCATTTAAACGAGACAGACTGTGCCGCATTTCTGTAGAGTAGAAGAGCGGCTCAGAGTTTGGGACAGAGGGAGGACTACAGAACTACATTCAGAATTTTAGACGCAGTACCATCTTTCAACAGGTAAAACATTTACAGAAGAAATCACATGAGTTCCTTGTATGACATTTCTCCCAACTCTCTTCAGGTCCAACTGTACATTTTAATATAAAAGCTGAGAACATAGAAACACAACACCCTGTATTTTTTTGCTGTTAAAAACAAACATGATAATGGTTGAGAATTCTGACTAACGGAATTCTTTATCAGTTATATGCACTTTCTTTTAGCTTTGAAATGACGGACAGTCATAGTGGTCATTTTTCTCTAGAATGACATGGCTATTATCATGAGCATGTGTGTTTACTTGGTTAACACTGATGTAGTATATTAAGTTTGGAGTTGCTCACTCCAATATTTAAAAACTTTTAAAGGGATATTTAAGCCTAACTGCTGGCTTTCATGCCCCTGATAAATTTCTTAGCCATGCTAGCTTTTTTTTGACTAAACTGTCCTTAAATATTTTGATAACAGATTTTGCTTTGTGTACAGCCTTAGCAGAGATGAAATCCTTGTCCTAATGGTTTCTGTTTAGTCTGTTTGACTTGGACAGCATATGTATGAATGCTTTGGCCATTTTTCCATGCAGAAGACATGGAGAGATATGGGATAAAAGATAAATAAAAGATAAACAAAACATCTTACACAAGCACAACAGGCCAAAAGGAGCATTAAACCAGTTGCACAAGATTTCTCACTTAAAATGAGAATGATATTGCTCACAGGTAGGCTAATATCTGTGTGAGCAAGATTGTCCCATTGTGCAAGTTTCTCTATGCTCCATACAACACTCCATACATATATTTAAGACACTGCTCAAAGAACACAAATATTCATGTAGTGTCCCCATGGCTCAGTCTCCGCCACCCTATACATATTAAATCAGAAGACACAAATAAACAATCGTCTGACCTCAACTACTACTGACAAACTCCTCTCGTTCAAGCTTCATGGATTTGGCAATGGTTTTCCGTACAATATCTTTAGAGTGAGGTACACCTTGACTCACCGGACTTTGTTACATGTGATCCAAGGCAGCAAAAAAGTCCAGAAAACAACACGACCTAACAGGTCAGCTGAAAATGATCAATTGAACCCCACAAAATTAAAATGAACAAACATTTGAAACTGTAGTGTACTGGAACAGACACAAATGATCAGGAGAACTCTTTGAATGAGTTTAATCTACAGGTAACAGCTTAAAATATCAACCACGGACAGAATAAGTTCATCGCTAGTTTACAGGAAAGATACTTCACCCATCTAGAATATGGCACATGAATTATTACATTGGCTTTATGAATAGAAACACACTCAAGTAAGACCACACAGATACACTCATAGCACATATTGCCCAGTACAGCTTACTTCTCGCTTATACGTCTAAAACCACATCATACATTTCTAGGAGAGGGTGAAGTAACTTGATTCAGTAGTAAAGCTGTTATTCAAGGGACGATTATGTGTTAGCAGCTACTTCATAAATGCTGTATTGTTTTTAAAGTGGTGCGACATTAAGTTGCATGTGTGATACATTTGGAGGATGTTGGTGAGTGTGGTTTGTCTGTTCTGTTCTGTAGTGTTGTAGTTTTGAAATAGTTTTTCATGTCTGTAATCAGAACACAAGGGTGGAACACATTGCGTGAATAACTGATGTGAAGACAGAGTGGTGGAAATTTTTAAATAATAAATTATTGAAAATAAGTAGTATGGAGCAATTAAAAAACAGAATTTTGGCCTTATAGCAATACAGGTATACAGTTTCCCTTTTTATTTATATTTTATCGCTATTTCAAAAAATATAAAGATTTTGTCATAGGATTCTGGTATTGGCTTATATTATTAAATAAAATTATGTTATTCTTTTATTTCCCTTTGTTTTAAAGTAACATGCTGCTTTTGAATATGGCAGTTTTATGTTTTTATAGGTCATCCATTTTTGTTTCATGCAGTCTTGTTTTTTTTTGTTGTTGTTTTTTTTTTTTTTTTAAATAACTTTAAAGTCTCTACACAGCAAGAGCCAATTTTCCTCCTGTAAGAAGACCCCAGCCCCTGTACATGAGTGAAGGATGGTCTAATCCATAACGTATTAAGGGAGGAACCACCCCAAAGTTGTTAACGCTAATGGTATCTGTCCATCAGTTATTGTCTTCAGTCTGTCAAACCAGTCTGATTAAGAAGTATAGTCCTGTATACATAGCCCAAAAGAGAAGGAACAGCCCTAAGCTCCTCTCAACCTCTCTTTTAAAAAGTGAAGGTCCATGGTCCAGAGGAGTGTCCTCTTGTGGTTGGTGAGCAGAATTAGCCTTCATCCAGGCTAACACATTTAAAACTGATACCACTTCTTGTCTTTGCATTTCAGCATCAGCTGTGGAAGACAGTGAAAACCCGCATACATATGTCAGTATGAAGTTAAAATTATCTCACATTATATTACTTGATTTAGTTGACTTGGTCTTGACACCCCTTAAACACACAGGTAAGTGTAAAATGCTTGGGCACTTCAACAAGTACTATACTGTATTGGCTCTATAGTTCTTAATACCCAAGAGATTTAGTCAAAATACATACAATGCTTCAATGATTTAACCCTTTACTGCATGTTGTTACCATATGGCAACAATTCATTTTTCTCCAATTTTTGATAATACAAAATTACTATTTTCCTATGTACCTGGAAAAAGGGGTCGTTTAGCCTTGATATGACAAAAAATGCTATGTCACATGACCAGGAAGTGCTGTTTGCACTTTCTTTCTGCAATCACATGGCACGGTGAAGGTCATCATCGGCAGACTCTCAAAATTGTATACATTTTTCAATATTTAGGCAAAACTACTTAAAGGGAAAAAAAGAAAACTATCTGAGCTAAGTTAACATTTGTTTTTTTTTTCTTGTCATTTAAACAAGTTTATATATTCTGAGTATTCTGTTAAATGGTAAAATGTCATTGTTGCCATATGCACCTGTGGTATGTGCATTCATGAATTTAAACAGGCCTACATAGCACAAAAGATACTAGGCTTCTGTAATAGTATATTTTAAAAAATCACATTCATTGTAAGAAAAATTGTTGTAATTTCAAACATTTTGCAATTGCACCTTATTTTCTAAATTTTATGTTTCAAGAGAAAGAATGAATAATTCAAGAGAAAGAATTAAAAAGATACTTAACCCAAAATGTTTAGACCTAAGTTTTGTATGTGTTTTGAGTAAATAAATCCATCCACATACCTTTTACAACTGTAATTCTTTTTTTAGAAGATATAACTTTTACATGCTTACTAGTTGGCAAAAAAACCTCTGCAACTTATAGTCTGGAAAATGCTGTAACTGTAATCTCATACATATTGTGTTATTTTTGACTATATGATACTTTACACCACCACCCCAATATATATATATATATATATATATATATATATATATATATATATATATATATATATATATATATATATATATATATATATATTACTTGAACTAATTCAAGTAATAAACATCCATAAAAATTGTTTTTTTGATGTAAATGTAATACATCATGCAGTAAAGAGTTAAATTTAACATGCTAGATATAGTAATTCACTAAGTCTACTTGAATTTAATAGGAATAGTAGACTCTCAGAGATGTGATTGAGTTCAGAGTTGGGATGGCTTTAATTTAAGGGTAGAAAGTGGGACCCTGTTCCACTAATTTGGCCACACCTCTCCTTGAGGGGATGGGTTGTAGTTATGATCTGGACCCTTAATGGCACATAATACACTTTCATTCGAGTATGACCTTAGCTCTCCTTTCCCTTTCTGTTTTACCTCATGAGCATGTTTGGAGAATGTCTCAGCACCAGCCATCATTTGAGCCGTCCTCTCCTCCAGCTCTCCTAGTCTCTGTCCTCTCTCATCCAGGGCAATTCGAGCTCGGGCAAGATCACCCACTGCCCCGCCAGCTGCTACCCGTAATGTCTCCACACTGCCCTGGCCTGGTATATGCTGGGCCAGACTGCGAGAAGCCTTCCCTGCTGCTGCCTCACCAACTATACATAGGTATATTAAGAAATTCTTTTTTCTGTAGTTAGTCACAAGTAAAATCACACAGATGAATGAGAGGTGCACTCACAGAGTTCTTCTCGGTCAAAGGTCTGTGCGTTGCCCCCAAAAAATCCCTTCAGGAAGCCTCGGTTCTGTGCCTCAGGGGTCTCAATGGGTGTGAAAAGCTCCCCTAGCATCTCCTGCAGCCAATCAATTGGGTCAGTCAGTAAGCTGTCAGTGAGCCATACATTTGCAGGTGAGTGAAGTATGTTCCGTGTATGATTTATTACGATATAGAGGGACTATGAAATTCACAGACAACACATATAATTTTGAATGTCAGCTTCTCAGACACAATTTGAGGCTGTGCTTGAACTAAATCATACTGCAGACAGGAACTCTCTAGATTTCCATTTATTCCATCACTAGACTAAAGGAGGGGGAGGAAAACAGCTTGCAAGGTGCACCAGGGCTCAGCTCAGCAGAGCTCAAAGCATCTATGACAAGCATGACATTTCACTTCAATAGGCACCATCACTGCCCTCCCCACACACACTTAAAACTGTGCACACTAATACATGCTCACACATTCAGTCATGCACACAGCACAGACGCTCTCTCTCTCTCTCTCTCTCTCTCTCTCACGCACGCACACACACCTGCAAATTATCACACATCTCCTGGCTGTAGGTGATGCGCTGTATTTCGGTTGGAGAGCTCAGATAGAGAGCCTGACCACCATTGGTGAAGCAGAATGTTCTGGCAATGCGCATATCTGTTAGTGGCAGGTAGTGTACATCCAACAGGGGCCGTAAACTTGGCAGGCTGCAACATAAACGCACAGAGACTCAAACCACAAGGATAGTAAATCAAGCACTGAAGGCATTGAAAGAGGACATGTTTTGTCTCTTTGTCTTTTGCAAACATGAACTAAAATCTTTTCAGTTATTATATAAAAACAATAGAAAGACAATAAATTTGATCAAATAAGATATACATCAATAATCTGTTCATCGTTCAATAAATAGCACTGAGAGGGATCACTGCTTGGCAGTACCAGTTTATTGATTGCATCCTGGGATAACATTAGGATTAAGAGTGTCTCAGAATTAGGACTAGGATTAGGGAAATCAATGCTTCTAAGGATTAAAGCTTTAAGGGGTTGGATCAGTGCCAATGTTGAAGGAATAATCAACATTACTATTTATTGCTAAAATAGGAGTGAAAGCATTTGAACAGAGCAAAATATTTTGTGGCTGGAATAGTTATTTAGATATATATAGATATAGATATTTAAACTTCAGTCATTACAACATTTTAAATATAACAAATGGGAATTTAGCAAATGGGAAATTTTTTATAAACTTTTATTTTAACAAAATCATAAGCAAAAACCAGCAAACAAAATCAACATTACTTTGGAATAAAGCATTGTGTTATATGCTAATAAACAATTCTCTTTCTGCCAAACATGAAATGACCATGGAGCTGAACCTGAGGATCATGACATGTCCGTTGGCACAGAAGCAGGCCAGGCACACGCTGTTGGAGACAGCCACCACATCAGCACGCAGCACGAATGATGACTCTGTGATGTTGTGCACATAGAGGCAGGCCTGTGAGGGCATGAAGAAGACCTTGGCTTGGCGTTCAGAGCACACAACAGCCAGGTGGCCGTCGCCACTGGCTTCCTGCGAGGAACAGGAGGAAAAGTTGACCAGCTTTCTTCTGCGGGGCCGATCATGGTCCTCGGCACCATGCGGATCTTTCCACACCTCATATGCACTGTGGATCAAAGCACCAGTGCAGTCCAGAAAACCAAAATGCAGGACTGAACCTTTCAGCATTAAGACTGTGCCTGAGGAATAACAGAATAAGAAAAGGATAGGGAGAGAGGGAAGGGGAGGGAGAGGGGGAGACAGAGACAGACAGAGAGAGATATTTGTTACTGGAAACCAGAAATTTGTTTACATGGAAGTGTGGACAGCCAATCAGATTGTAACTTTCAAAATCCTGAAGTTTGCAGCCAGAAAAGTGTACAAAAGATATGAGTTGCTCTGGGTGGAATAGCTAAGGCCAAGACTATATGAAAAATGTATATCCATAATTCTTGGCCCATAGGAACTATCCAAAGGGTTTTCCCAAAACATCTCTCCATAGGGTTTTCCCAAAAGATCGATACATAGGGTTTTCCCAAAACCTCTCCCCATAGGGTTTTCCAAAAAGATCTATCTATAGGGGTTTCCCAAAAATATCTATTCGTAGGGTTTTCCCAAAATATCTATCCATAGGGTGTTCCCAAAAGATTTATCCATATTGTTTTCCCAAAATATCTATCCATGGGGTGTTCCCAAAAGATTTATCCATATTGTTTTCCCAAAATATCTATCCATAAGGGTTTCCCAAAAGATCTATCCACAGGGTTTTGAAGTAAAAGATTTATGTATATTGTTTTGCTCAACGATCTATACACTGCTTAAAATGATTATTAATTAGTCTATTACATGGCTGCATTTTAATAGGTCCCTAAATAAATGGAATCATAGGCTTCCATATCATTGGCAAATGAAATTTGTGCTCACTGGTGGGTGCAACGGTGACTGGTTCCTCTAGCCTCTCCTGCTCATCGGTGGCAATGGATAAGGGCATTAGCAGAACAAGGCCTAGGCTGGTGCCCACCCATAGGCATGGTGTAGGCAGTGCATCTGACTTGCGTCCATACGACTCCGCAAACTGCAGCGTGGTCACAGCCTCTTTGGTATCCCGGTCTATACTGGATACGCTGGAACTCCGTGATCGGCTGAATGAATTTTCCCGACTCTCTGAAAAAAAGGAGCAGGGAGTGAAGGAGAGAGGGAGAAAGGAAGGAAGACAGGAGAGAGAGAACAAAATGGGAGGGAACACGGAAAGAAAGAGTGAGAAGAGAAATGGAAAAGGTACGAGAGAGAGAGAGACAGAGAGAGAGAGAGCGAGAGAAAGAGAGAGAGAGTACACTTTAAAAACTGGGAAAGAATAGAAGAGCTGTAAAATAGAAATATCAAGTTAATATAACCTTTATATCTTAAAATGAACTTTCCAAACTTTCAAAAAACACTTTAATAAGTCATCATTTGTGTCACTGACAAATACATGACCACAAACAGGCAAACAGGACAATACAACAGTGGAAACAAAAGATCTCATTTGATTGTTTTTCCATTTACACACACACACACACACACACACACACACACAAGCACAAGCACATGTGCATATCAAGATGCAGATAAAGACACATTGAGCAATGATTTGCACTGTTTAAAATCCACCCTTTTTAAAGGTGTGTTTTCAGTATTTCAGGATTCATGCACTTGTTTAAAGCAAGAGAGCGTTTCACTCCAAGCTGTAAATTAGCTGTTGTATCTCATTTATTGCAAATGTCAATTATTTAAATGTATCAAGAATCCATGTAAAGTGAGAGCATATGCTCAGCAGACTCCAGCCATTATCATTATGTGGAAATTGAACATTTGTAGAAAACTGATCAACATTTGGCAACATTTCCCTCTGTGGGATCAGTATTGCTGTCTCTTAAAATGGCTAAGGGAAAGATTAGCAAATTTGTAAAAAAAAAAAAAAAAAACAAACAAAGAAAAAAAAAAAGGTCAACAGTTAACCCACATGTTTACTGTTCATTCCAGGTGTTCATTACAATTAATTCAGTGCCTTCAGAAAGATCACATTCAGTTCAGACATACACACACACACACTCTCCTACTCATCTTCTGATTAGTCAAGATTGACCATGTGTACAATTTTGGTGAGTGTATCTACATGTAGCGAAATGGAACATCTATTTCAATGCAAGCATCTATAGACGTGACAAAATGTGGATATGACACTGCTGCAGGACAGAAGCCGAAGAAAGATAACGTGGTTAACCCCAAACCTGAAGACAAAGAGGAAAAATCTGGAACACTGAGAGCGTTATTGTAACGGGATGCAAAACGATGAGCGACAGGACTGGACGGACCGTGACAAGACGAAACAGGAGCCGGGGGTTTACGTGTAGTCTCCAGATGTCCACTCCTTACCTCTCTCACTCCAGGAGTAGGTGGTGGTGTGGTGCTCATCATGTGAGTACATACTGACACCATGCAACTGCTGCAGCATGGCCCGTCTGGACGGGTAACCTATCCATCGTTCACACACAGACAATGCACAAACGCACAACGTGCCAAAACGCACACATATATTAACAATGGCACAACATACACAGGAGAAGGACACATCCACACAAAAAGATATGAATAGACACATCCGACCATCCATATATATACATCCATATATATATATATATATACACACACACACACACACACACACACACACAGACACAAGTACAGACAAACTTACACAAAACCAAACGATGTTTGGACAGAGACAGACAAGGAAAGAAAGGAGACATAACTGTTCAAGAGAATCAAAAAAAGAAAGTAAGATGTTCTCCAATTATTTTTCTTCTTCAGAAAACACTATTTAGAATCCTTGACTCAAAGATGGCCACCACGAGAGGGAGTTTTTAAGAGCTTTTAGAACCCTGGCAAAAGCTCACTGTCAACAGACCTAATCTTAGAGCTCACACTGCTGTCTGTGGCCCGTTTTCCCCCTTTGGCTGTTGTGTGCAATGTTGAATTACTCAGCCTGGCCGATATTGTTATCAGAACGGCCCACGGCTCTCCTGTACTGCCCACATGCTGAGAATGTAGAGATCTTCTTTACTGCAAGGGCCGAGTGAGAAAATATACATTCGTAACATGTGTAGGTATGTGAGTCACGTACAAAAGTCCCAACATAGATACCCAAAGGCTAAATGCCTATTTTGTAAACATGGTGAGAACTGAGCAATGCAAAACATGCATGAGCAAAAACAAGCACACACACACACACACACACACACACACACATAGTCCACATGTCAAAAATCAGCAAACTGACACAACAAGTGACCTTTAGCAGAACAGACATTCACCACTGCAACATCGATAAGCTTTGACGCATTAGCGCTGACTGTGTGAACATAATTAGCCACATCAGATCTGGAAGTGTGAATATTTCATGATAGAAAGTGGAAAGATTTCTGCTGTGGTCGTGGAGGTAAACACTCTTACTCTGTCAGTATCTGAGGGACTGGTTTTCTCACACCATCAACTATCAAGATACAGTATGAGTTCAGCTATAGACTCTTTTCTTTAAGCGTTGTGCCTTGTTACTGATGCTTTTTCATGGCCTGGAGGGTCAAAGCATTGCAGTGTCTAGCGTTTGCTTGGCTTTTACACACCAGGTCTGCTCACAATAGGTTTGGTAATAAGATTACGTTTAAATTGCTTGAATCTGGTGTATTAATAATGAGCCTGGAGAGAGAGTTGTACTGCCGAGAGACCACAAACTAAGTATTGTTACTGGAGACTGTGTGTGTGTGTGTGTGTGTGTGTGTGTGTGTGTGTGTGTGTGCCACCTGCTGTCCTTCATCTTTGTAAGACTGAATATCTGTTTGCGCTTGATTGTGCCAGGATCTGGACATACTTTGCGTGTGCTCTTTCTGTATGGATTTGACTTAAGAAACTGTATATATTACCATTTGTACATACCGTGCTCCATCCCTGCTTGTTATTTATCTGAGCTCGAGCACCTATCTCCTGCTGTCCTCACTTCCTGTAGCATGTCTCATTAGCTGCAGCCCAGCTTTCCTTGCTGCTAATTGACCTTTAAATATCTCAGCGACCCAGCTGTGCAGCAATAGGGACGCACGCACAGCACGGAGACTGCGGAGGCAATGGATAGTCCCTAATGGACAAGGATAATTATTTGAAATGAGGAAAAGAAAACCCACTGGAATATTCCTGGTCTGGAACTAATAAGAGAATGGGTATCAGTCATTTTGTCTGACACTAAAATCAGCTGTAGGCCATCATAAAACTTTCACAGTCTGAAAGTTTGAGAAAAATCAGATCGAAGGGAAATCAGATGTCATGCAAATCTACCAAAAAAAGGAAGCAAAGGATTGATAGACTCTTGTCATCTGGTCTGTGCAGTAAACAATGTCAATCCTAAACAAGCCTATAATGTGCTCTCTGTCTGATGGATAATCATTTCTCATAGTAAATGACCTCTGCTGTATAAACCACCTGAAGGATGGTGGCGTTATCGTCAATCAAATTAACCTGATGTGACACTGTATGCTGCAGAGTGCTATGTCCTGTGGCGTGTCCTCCGTGTAAACAGGATTACGAATAGAGATGGTAGTTAGAGCGAGAGAGCGCGCGAGAGAGAGAGAGAGAAAGAGAGAGCGAGAGAGCGTGCGCGCGAGAAAGAGCAACACTACTGCTGATATTAGATCAGAGAGGAGTGAAAAGTGAGATTCTGAGGTGGTAATGCTGTGGCAAAAATTGATGAATGACAATAATAAATAATGATAAGCAGTAATACACACACAAGAGCCACACTATATGCTATGTTCAGCATGTACTGTATACGTTATAGAGCAGAGGTTCTCAACCATTTTGTAACTAAAGTCCCCCCATGCCTCCCCTAACATATATATATATATATATATATATATATATATATATACATATATATATATATATATATACTGTATATATATCTGTAATGTGTTTTTGATAGATAGATAGATAGATAGATAGATTTTTTTTGTTTTTATGATTTTTAAAAATAACTTTTATGACTTAGCTTATGACTTATAAAACTATATAACGGACAGGTATGGAACATGAATGATCAGAAATGTTTCTGAACACTATAACTACTTTGAACAGGAGAACTAAGCTCTAATAATGTGTACTATTTTACATGTAAAACATGTTGCATTACATTCGTCTTACAATCGAAAAACATTCACATATGAATGATGTAAATTGGGATAAAGGGCGCGTCTCATTATCCATGACATTGTTAAATCTCCGGCTCTCAGCCTCTCACTGAACAGAGCAGACACAGAGAGAGGTGTGAGTACAGTGGGAAAGCAAGACCTTGCGCTTGCAGGACAGTACTGGCAACATTTGGAAAGTTGCTAAGGTTTGTCCAAAAAGTCGCTAGATGCACTGTCTGTATTTTTTTTCTTGAAAACAATTTGCACCCCCTTCCCATCTCTCCGTGCCCCTAGGTTGAGAACCGCTGTTCGAGAGTAACAGTGTAGTCAGTTATGTCATATTAACTAACAGATTAGGAAACAGCTTCTTCTGTGAGACTCCACTTTTGCAACATATCAGCTCATGTAATGTTATTAGTAGTCTCTTGTACCACACCTAACAGCATGTCCTTGCACCAATCAGTTAAAAGACATTGCACTACTGTATTATAGATCTTATAATGGTTGTATTTGTAGTATTATTATAATTTTACTTGAACTAGATTTGCAGAATTGCAAGCTATACAAACTGTAAAGAGATGCTTAACTATATCTTTTGGTGTTTGTAAATTTTTGTTTCTTTCCTCTTGTCAATAACTTGCGTACTTGAAGTGTCTAAGCACTGAAGGTCTCCCTACTTCCTTTCAATATGCATAATGACAATAAAGCTGATTCTGACTTTGACTGCACTTCATCCTCAATAGCATCCCTCTGCAAATTGGGTTAAACTGTATACACACAGCACTAACACGGCTGGCAAAGCTTTCCTTTTTGCTGTCACAGTATGTCTTTCTTTTTTGCTTTTTTCTCCTAATCATTATATAAACACGGAAAATTGCTGCATTATTTCAGTTTTATTTTTATTATTATTTTTTGGTAGTGCTGGTATACAAGATATATATAAATATATATATATATATATATATATATATATATATATATATATATATATATATATATATATCGATGTAGCGTTTATTTTCTGTACACTGCGAGGAATAAAATATACTTAATATATAAATATAAATGTGAAATAAATATACTTTTTTAATCTTTAAAACTCAATGTTTTTTATTACAGATAGATAGCGATACAGACACAAAAGTCAGTGATGTGCTGAATATTGGTACGAAATATTTTTTTTATTGCAGCCATTATAGCTGGCACTGTTAATGATCTCAGCAGGGTTCTCGCTTTTGTGCTTCTGCGTTGTACATTTGATTTTCATGAAATGATTGAAGTACCATTCAGAATTCATGCAATTTATTCCAATTATATCTGACTTTTTTTTTTTAATTTCTATCATTTAAAGCTATCAGGTTACAATCAGGTTAAGAACGGGACCACAGCTAAATTGTTTAGCACAGCTAAGTGTGGCTTTTATGCATAAATCAGACAAATTAGGGATGAATAAATGATCATTTATTTAAAATAGTAAATGTACTGTGGAATTCCAGGTTTGGGGGTTTGATTCCCGTCTCCGCTGTGTATGTGTGCGGAGTTTGCATGTTCGCCTCATACTTCAGGGGTTTCCTCCGGGGTTACTCCGGTTTCCTCCCCCAGTCCAAAGACATGCATTGTAGACTGATTGGCATCTCTAAATTGTCTGTAGTGTGTGAATAGGTGTGTGAGTGTGTTTGTGATTATGCCCTCTGAAAGGATGGATAGGGTCCAGGCTCCTCGTGTCCCTGTGCAGGATATGCGGAATGGAAAATGGATGGATGGATGGATTGATGGATGTACTGTACAATATATGCTTTGAGAGAGTGCATTATAATCTAGTGTTACATATTTGTGTGGCCTCCTGGGAAATTCCTTCACATTGTTAAATTTTGATATCCAAAAACACAATAACCAGTAAATGCTGTGTTAATGGTAATAACCTTAGTTTGCAGATTGTGTGAAACTTGCTGAGGCGAGTTGTAATTCACTCAAGTGTATGTCTGTGTCTAAGGAATAAAC
Organism: Ictalurus punctatus; assembly: GCF_001660625.3. Classification (NCBI taxonomy): domain Eukaryota; kingdom Metazoa; phylum Chordata; class Actinopteri; order Siluriformes; family Ictaluridae; genus Ictalurus; species Ictalurus punctatus. The sequence goes on from NC_030421.2 coordinate 18,202,781, forward strand.
AAAATATCATGCATTTAATCTGAAGCTCCTTATGATGGAGGTCTCTGTCTTTACTTCGTCCTAATACACAGCACACTATAGACCCAACAAAGCACATTCACAATGAAAGTGATCATTTGGATCAAAGCAGTATTTGAGTTCAGCATTATGTTTGAATCATCAGTATAGTCTCAAACATAAGAGGGATGGAAGAATCCCTCTAAGCTCACAAAGCTGATTAATTTTTGTGATTTGCTCTGATGCGGTTTGTGCTTTTAAAATGGATTCATTGTTTTCTTCTTTCAATCCTTTACAATGTTTCTGATCAGCTTTATATGTTTGAAAAATGAGCGAATTCAGCTTGTAGCACAAACCAGCCAAGAATCAAAGTCACAAAAACACTTTACCAATAGTTTATGTTTTTTGCAGCGAAAAATGAGGAAATTGGTGCTTAAAAAGGCACTGCGTTTCACTCATTATGAACCAATCAGTCTGCAACAGGGCCATTTGAAGTCACCAATTTCTCAGCAGGGAGAGAGTTTATAAAAAGAAAGCAATCAAATAAATCAGTTAGAGAATATGGCTACTAGGCACCTACCCTCTTTCTAACTCATATCCCCTGATGAGTGGATAACATGCGAGGAAAGGAAGGTAAGGAGAGAAAGGAGAGGGAGAAATAAGGAAAGGGGGGAGGAAGGTAATATAGGGGGATGGAGATCAAGCACACACCTTCGGTGAGGGAGGACACAGGCAAAGAGACCTCCATGCATGCGGCTGACTGGGCCTTGCGGAATGGCGGTCGTCCAGGCCCACGACGGGTGAGACGAGGCCCCTCAGGGGCCCCTGGAGCACGGGGTCTCCCAGATACACATGGCTGAGAAGTTGGACTAGTGCAATGTCCATTCACATGATCTGAAACAACGGGCAAAGCATTAGCATAAATGCAACTGAGCTAGGGAAACTCCGACAGAGAGAGAGAGAGAGAGAGAGAGAGAGAGAGAGAGAGAGAGAGAGAGAGAGAGAGAGAGAGAGAGAGGTGTGTGTGTGTGTGTGTGAGAGAGAGAGAGAGAGAGAGAGAGAGAGAGAGAGAGAGAGAGAGAGAGAGAGAGAGAGGTGTGTGTGTGTGTGTGTGAGAGAGAGAGAGAGAGAGAGAGAGAGAGAGAGAGAGAGAGAGAGGTGTGTCTGTGAGAAAGAGAGGAAGAGACAGAAATGGACAGAGTCGGAGAAAAAGCTGGTTAGGGTAGATAAGGAAGAAAGGGAGAGCAAAACATTAAGGAGAAATGTAATGTAATAGCAAGATTGTTAGTTCTAGCTTATAATGAACACAAAGCAAAAAAAAAAGAAAGAAAGCAAAGTACAAAGCAAAGGAGGAGGTAAACAGATATGGTAGAATTGTTGTTCGCAAGAAACTGGGAATTTCTCATCCTCTCTCAGTGTCTCTACTTCAAAATATGTAGAAGAGAGACAGAAATTAAAACATGGGTTGTGTGCGTAAAAAGCTTGTAGGGATTTTGTATGGTTTGTAAGAGAGCACTACAATGGATAGACTGCCTTCATCTCAGAGTTCTGAAGGAATGAAAAATTCTACACAAATTCTCCAAAGAGCCACACTGAGACTACAATCACATGCTAAAAAAGAGAACATTATTGTACTGTAGCATGCAGAAAAAATATTAGTACAGGATCATTTCTGATTTTATACTATTATGCAAAATTTACAAATTGTTGGCTCAGCATAACGTTTTAGCATTATAAGGTCCTTATAGGTTACGAATGAATGGAAGAACCATATAATACCAAGGGCATGATATCCTGGAATTAATTAAAAATTTTCATCATTTTAATAACTCATATGGTAATCAGTCCCTCCAGCATTTTGTGATCACTAAAATTAATGCAAAACCAAGCAAATTCTGCAATATTCAGAGGAACTCGCAATTTTTCTAAATTACCACCGATTTTCCACAGATTTGGGACAAGACGCATCATGTGACGTCATCACAGCGTGCATTCAGCCTAAGCGCTCTTCGATTCACACGCGTCAAACACGCAATTCATGCGCAAACAATTTTGAGCAATTGCAATTTCGCAAATTCAAGGTGCAAGTTGCATTGCAAATGTTTAAAAACCTGCAGTAAAATTAAGCTCTTTTGATTGAAACAATCACAGAAAAAAACCTCCACAAAATCCTGTATGGACTGGGTAACAAAAGGTAACTCTGCTAAAGTCTTTAAGTAAAAATTACATTTTTATGTGTTCTAATAAAATGCTGTTAGTTTGCTGAGGATGAGGAAAACCACACGGGAAGCCTAGGCCACAGGCGTCTCCATACCTGTTTCCCCTGGCCTGCACCATGAACCTAGACCCTGGACAATCTCACAAGTGCCCCTCCATTAAATTAATCTGAACTATTTCTCAGCATTTAGGCTGCAGCCATACAGAATAAAGTAGTGTTACAGTGTGCATTCCAGGGGAAACGTGTGTATCATAGAGCACTTTGGAGTGACATATAAGAAACCTAGATAGACACCGAGCTCTATGCACGCATCATCACATAAACACACACAAACATAAACACACACACACACACACACACACACACACACACACACACACACACACACAAAGTCAGGATTTCCATTGAGCACCTGCATTTAAATAAATTTTTAAAAAGTATTTACTGAATGTGACTATGAAAGGAGCTGTAAGCCCTAGCTCTATATATACATATATGTTTAAAATAATATATATATATATATATATATATATATATATATATATATATATATATATATATATATAGAGAGAGAGAGAGAGAGAGAGAGAGAGAGAGAGAGAGAGAGAGAGAAAACTAGGGCTTACAGCTCCTTTCATAGCCACATTCGGTCAATATAACCTGCATGAGTCTTAAAAGCCTGAACTACATATTATTTCACTCACTGGTCCATTCAAACCCAAGGCCGACTTTAATCATTATTCTTATTTAGTTAAGTATTTCCACTCAAACAAAAGACTTTATCCTCACAGTCCATTCTTCTTAAAGTACAAATCAAACCTCCTGAAAGAAGGTGATTATTATTCCGTTATGACTAGCGCAGAGTGTAAAAAGGCATTTGTAAAGAAGTAAAATGCTCAGCCCTCAACCGAGGCATGCGACAGGAGGAGAAAGGAAGGAGCATAAAGTGGAATTCAAAAAAAGTCAGTGAGAGACAGATTTTGTAGATTTGAAAAGATAAAAGAATGATCCAATCACAATGAAGCAACACCAGAGAATGGTCCATGTGCATGGCTGTTCAGAGCTAGAAGATGATCCAATCACAATGGAGCAGGCGTTTCTATACTTAAAGAATGGTCCAATAGGGTTAGCGTGTGGTTATGCTGAGGTATAAAATGGTCCGACTTGGATGGAGCAAGGCCATTTAGGGATACAAAATGAGCCAACCGCGATAGAGTGAAAGCAAAGTTTTCAGAGTGACACTTTTCCAGGTAAAGAATGGGTATGAAGGTACAAACTACCTTTGTAAACACTTGCAAAATGTACATATTCAACAAACTGAAAGAAAGATGATTTCAGAGACCGCACACAGAAAGAAAGTGAGTACACTGGTGTCCGCCGTTCATTAATCTTGCCCAATGAGAGGAAGTGAGCTATATATGGAATTTAAATCAAAAAAAGCAACGAGCACAAAAGAACTAAAGTTCCTCTGCATGATCTCAGTAACAGTATGAGGAGAAAGGTAGATGAGTCGAAAGAAAGGAAAAAAGTTCAAAGAAAAAACTGCTCGCTTTCGGCCTACCGTACCAAGATCACTCTTAAGATCAGTGGGTAGACTTAACTTTCTGCCTGGTCCCTTTACTGAAACAAAAGAAACAGGAAAGAAAGAGGTAATTAATCCATTAAACAAAAAGCAAAATGGTGTTTAAAACGGAACAACAACAAAAAAAAACCTAAACAAAACAAAACAAAATAGGGAAAAGTAAGGAATAAGGTAAAAGAAAGTCAAATATTTGTCAAAGAATCAACATTCACACATGCAGCGGTGCATACCTGACCATGCTAGTTCATGCTTAATCACATCTAACCACCAGAAAACAGAGATTCCACTCTACTCTACTATTTGAAACACACAGACGCTCATGTATACAGCCTTTTGCAGGACAATATTTTGCAAAAATGAAAATGCATTGAAAATATCTGTGCTACTTGTTCTTGAATATACGTTTGGGATTCAGTGTGGTCTGGTGGAGCTGTCACAATACTAGAACCACAAAACCACAACCAAACAATGAAACCATGTGAAACAAACACACACACACACACACACACTCACAGACTTACTGCTTTTCAACATATATCAAAACATAAAGAAGAAATTAATCAAAAGGCAACATTTTGCAAGCATTTTGCAGCAATACTGCAAAGGTCAGAGGCAGTTAAGAGACATGTTACTGGATATTTAATATATTGTGGTTGGTAATACTGCTGACAAGAGACACCATGAATTTTAAAAAAAACAAACAATTCATTGGAAGAAGCTTCTTAAAATGAAGTCTTCACATATTATTGCTGCCAGAGCTGGAAAGTGCTGAGACAGTACTCCGTCTCATATTTGAGAGCTGAAACACTACATAATCACATTTCATAACCATAATAATAACAGCCAAAGCAAATCCTTGGTTTTTTTTGTTTTGTTTTGTTTTGTTTTTTTACTTCTGATTTGCACACTGTATTTTGCACAACACAAAAGATTTTGTATTAGACAAAAACTGACCGTTGCTAAGCCCCCACCCAACTGGTTACTGCTGCTATGTCCAAGAAGTTTTCAAGTCTAGCATGTCAACTATGGGGTAGTATTTAATGAGAATATTCAAAAATTTACCAAAAGAAAATGTATAGTACTTTTTTGGAACCATACAATAAAAGCTACAGCTAAAAAATAAACTAGTCCATGTAATTTCATGTATGTATGCACTGTTCAGGTATTGCAGGGAGGTGAATGTATGAATGTATATGTATATAATGTTTTGTGTGAAAGAGTTTTATTTATCACTCTGCAGTGAGTAGTAATTGAATTTCTACATATGTTACGAAATGAATAGCTACTGTCAATATGGTACTGAATTTAATGTGTTAACAAAGAACTTTGAGGGGTTGCCAAATGAACAACTATGTGTCTGATTCATGAAAAAACATCAGAATGAACAGCTATGTATGCTTTTACCCACTAGTCCCTTATTTACATATGTACTGTATGTAACACACCCCATTTTATCCACATATACATGTAATTCATATTTAACATCCAGATCAGTGCGTTTTGGTACCTCTTGACGAATGAGCTGATAAAGATTCATTCTGATTCCTATGGTAACACTAAACCCCATTACCTGTATTTGTGGTACAGTGGCAAGAAAAAGTATGTGAACCTTTTGGAATTTCACGGTTTTCTGAATAAATTTGTCATAAAATGGGATCTGATCTTCATCTAAGTCAAGGGTACTGACAAATATAATATAATAAAGTGATTTCAAAGACTTTAGAAATTCACGTCTACAGTTAGGCAAACATTTTACAAATGGAGACACTTTGGGACTGTTGCTGCTCTACCAAGAAGTGGGTGCCCAGTCAAAATGACACCAAGAGCATAATGAAGACTCATCAATGAGGTAAAAACCCCGAATGGCAGCCAAAGATTTGAAGGCATCATTGGAACTGGCTAACATCTCTGTTCATGAGTCTACAATATGTAAAACATCGAACAAGCAAGGTATCAACGGCAGGACACCACGGAGGAAGCCACTGATGAAACTAAGATTGAACTGGAGTTGGAAAAACCACACAACACTACATCTGGCATAGAAAGGGCACGGCATATCATCATGAAAACATCATCCCAACCATAAAGTATGGTGGAGGAAACGTCATGATTTGGGCCTGCTTTGCTGCATCAGGGCCTGGCCAGCTTGTAATCATTGAGGGGAAGTTGAATTCCCAAGTATATCAGACAATTCTTCAGGATAATGTGAGAATGTCTGTACATCAGCTGAAACTGTGTAGAAGTTGGGTGATGCAACAGGACAACGACCCAAAACACCGGAGCAAGTCCACAACAGAATGGCTTCAGAAAAACAAAATCCGCCTTTTGGAGTGGCGGAGTCAGAGCCCAGACCTCAACCCAATAGAGATGCTATGGAATGACTTGAAGAGAGCCTTACACATGAGACCTCCAAAGAATATGATAGAGCTAAAGCAGTTCTGCCAGGAAGAATGGGCTAAAACTCCTCCTGAATGATGTGCAGGTCTGATCCACAGCTACAGGAAGCGCCTGGTTGAGGTTATTGCTGCCAAGACGGGGGGGGGGGGGGTCAACCTGTTATTAATTCTAAGGGTTTAGCCACTTTATCCACTGCCATTTTGAATGTTGAATGAGTGTGTTCAATAAAGACATGAAAGATCAGAATTTTTTTTTGTGTTATTATTTTAGACACATTATATTTGTCAATACACTTGACTTAGATGAAGATCAGATCACATTTTGTGACAAATTTATGCAGAAAACCATGAAATTCCAAAAGGTTCACCTACTTTTTCTTGCTACTGTATAAGCATGCACAATTGTGATAATTAACATTTAAAAAAAAAAAATTGTTATTACTTATACTACTTTCCTTACTATATTGATTTGGATTATTTAATTGCAAATCCAACATATTTAGATTAAAATGTCATGCTCAATATTTACACACACTCCCACCAGACATGAATTTGATCATACCAATATGTATATGGCAAAGATGAAACTGATGAATAAGAAAACAGTTTGTGATCAGATCAGCATTGATGAATGGGCTGATGTGAATTTATGTTTCCGCCATCGTAATCTCAGCCTTTTTCAGTGTTTTTCAAATTTCCAGAAACAAGCGCGGTCTTGAATGGACACAAAAGCTACAATGGCCGTATTTATTATGAGTTTTTGACATTTTTATTACTATAATATAAGAAAAGACATGCAATTATAGAGGCAATTTATCTAAGAGTCTGAAAAATGTGTCCCTGTGCTGTCTTAAATGACAGTGATATAAACTGCTTGAGCTTCTGGAGTCATGGTGATAAAATGTCCGTGTATTTTCAGCTCGTGACATCACAAGTTCCTCTGTGTCAGGTCGGCAGATTTCAGGTGCCAGAATGAAAATCATTGTGCCACCAAAAAAAATATATGGTGTTTTCAGTAGTAACGAGAATCACACCAGCAGCCGTACCATGTGTGAAGAAAAGCACCTTAGTTCTTCGGGACTGAGTGAAATGTCCTTTAGCATATAAGCAGCACTGCCTTTATACACATACAGTGCCACTGATGATAAACAGTATGACCCTGGGGTTAGGAAAGTGGCCTGGGCTTGCTGGTGCATGCTCCTGTGGTGAGTACAGGCAGGTGGTACACAGTGCCCTGAGGCAACTTTCCTCACTCAATCTTTCTTTGACTGCTGCTTGTAAAAGAGACAGAGGGAGATTTGTACGTAAATAGAAGTGCTCTTGTTCTGTGTGGCACAGGGGAAATTGCTCTTGTATGCAGCAGTAATTGAAATTTGCAGAATCAATAACCCATGCCTTACAGGTGGAATCCCTCCCATTACGCCTGCTGATGCTGATAAGACTTAGTGTGTATTTGTGCAAGCCAGACAGAGAAATCAGCAACGGTTTTCTCACTGTGTATGAACCTTGCAAGTAAACGTAAATATATTTACATGTAATGCATACATAACATATGCATTTATTGTTATTTGCAGAAATCCCTTATTGTAATCTGTAGGCACAGTCCCATTGGCAGTGGGATGGGATTTAGTGACATCACTGCCGGACATGCATTGTGCGTGTTGCAGAGTCAATCTTTCATGGTGTTCATGAATTCATTAGAGTCAAGGACTACAGGAAACAAAAATCAGGCCAGAATCGTGCCTGAGGATGACTCAAATGATTGGAAGGGTAAATTAGGATCCTTTTCATGGGATTCTTTGTCGAATTGCTCTGTGTCACACTGTAATTTACATGAATTACTGAGATGATTTTGTTGTTTTCAGCCTTCCCAGTTCTTCCGCTCCTCCAAAAAAAACATGCTGGCATATTGGAGCCTTACCGCATTTTCATTCCTTCATTCACTCATCCACTCAGAACCTTCATTTCACCTTTTTCCATCTTGATTTTTTTTGCCTCATATGTACCAAATGCACGGTGTACTCTTAAGCCAGTTGTCTCCAACCCTGTTCCTGGAGCTCTACCTTCCTGAAGACATTAGCTCCAAACATAATCGTGCCCACCTGAACATCTAATCATTGCCTTAAGAAGTTCTTGATCAAATAAAACAGGTTTGTTAGATATTCTTGGAGATGAAACCTGCAGGAAGGTAGATCTAAAGGAACAGGGTTGGTAACTGTCTTAAACCATTTGTGCTGCTCATAATGCCTTTGTGCTCCGTCCTCATGGAGAAAAAGAGGCTCAGTTGAAAGAAGCAATATTTCATTCCTGTTTACAATTATGACAGTTTATTCACATGAACACACTTTTATGACCATAGTATTATAAGTTCTAGCTGCATCAATCTTCATTCTCCATCCAGATAGAATCATATAGTACTAAGGCAACACTTTTTACACTCTCAGTAGAGACACTTAAAAAGTACTAAGGAAATAGCAAGAAATAAATATCAAGTGCACATGCAGGTTTGCCATTCTTTCTACCATGCTCCAGACATAGCCTCACAGTCCTTGTGCATTCATTCAGTGTTTGCTTGCGAGGTTACATGAGGTTAGGTTAGCAAATATTGGAAAAACAGCTAATTAGCAAGATTTCAGGCTAGGGAGTTAAATATTGTAGCACCAATGGAAAATTTTTGTGATGTCTACTGTATATTATATATAAATGATAAAAATATTATAGAATTATGAGACAAGAATTTTGTGATAAACTTTTAATAGTGGTGTAGCTGCCTCTTGTTAATGTTTTGGATGATGATTAATTCCAAAGCCTGATCGTAATTAGCTGATGCAAAACCCATATCAACACAGGCAATCTGCAAAATAAAATGCAAGAGAACATCTCCATATTTTCCAACAGCATATACATACACAAGCATGGATGAGGCGTGGCGCTAAAGAAAGACAAGCGAGCGTCCATGAAATGAACTACTAGCGATACGTCGCTCTTTCAGGCTCATGCTTTCACTCTCTCAAACTCCTTTTCATCCATCTGGACCTCAATTCCTAATCCTAAATGTGACCTTAGATCAGTTAACTCATTCTTTTCTCCCTTTCTTCTGTCTCTTTCTCTGTTCCGGCCCCTCTTCTAGTGTTTTATTACACAGTGATGCCTGTGAAGGCAGCTTTCATGACCACTCATCATCCTCCTCTCTTTTACACACACACACACACACACACACACAACTGTACCCATGCCAACAACCACCCACACGCCTCCCACACACCTGCACACACATGGAAACTTGACATTGTAGAGTTGCGAGAGGAGATGAGAAGCACTAGCAGCTATGTACAGCTAGGTAACAGGCACTACAAGCATGACTACTCCTACAGCAGCATGCCATCAACCATCCCTCTCACCCCAGTCCATGTGTCCTGGGTCTTACCATTGTCCAACAGGTAAAAGACCGGACTGTAATGGCTGGCACGTAGATTGGACACGGGCTCCGCCGTGCCCCGAGGCTCATTGTGTACGTAGGAGGAGTAGGGCACTGGAAATCAGAGAGCCACAACAAACACACACATGCACATATAAACACATAATCAGGCCTACACACGAGCAAATTACATCCAAATTTTGCGCAATTCTGAAGATTATGTAGAGGAACTTGTGTTAAAGGACAATTATTAAGTTTGTTTTAAAGTACAAAAGAAACATTATTTAAGGGGAAAAAAATAATCCATCAAAGTCAGTGAAAAACTGCCAGTACCAAAATCTAATGTAATCATACAGTCATGGGAAGAAAAATGGTAGTAGAAATGCCAGTAATGGTGACACATATAAACTCATTTCTCCTGAAAGAACAGTACTCTCCCCAGTTTAATGGAAAATTCAGTACATACTTAAGAAGTTTGTGATTTCATGCCACTAAAGACCCAGAAATTATGCTTAAAGTGTTGGAGTTGCTGTTTCATTTTACAATTTGTATCGCAGACATTTTATGCATTATCAGGTTTGATTGAATTATGAAAAATGAATGAAGATTCTCATCTGAAACGCGTATGCACTGAGCATGACTCAAGCCCTAAAAACTTCAATTCCTACCAAATATAGCGGTTGTGTTTCAACCTCACAGCTGAGCCACATATAACGAGCATGTCTAAAAACCTTCTGCCCATACCTGTCACCTTGTCATCTCTCGTCCTCTCGTATTTTTCCAGAGCCTTCTTCTTCGTTTTAGTTGGAACCTTCTTTTTCTAAATATAACCCAGTGGGTCATCATCAATGGCTGACATTTCAACTTATTAGCCACCTGGCAGAACACCGGAGTCAACACGAGGTCAGAGCGAGCCGCAGAAGAACTTGACAACCCCGCAAACAACAAAGCACAACAACGACACACACCAGCCGGCACCCTGAGGGAGGAACTTCAAAGAGAAACGCAGCCCCAATTACTGAAGCTGATGGAGAGTAGGACAGAGAGCCAGGCGAGAAAAAGACAGACAGCAAATCACCAAGGAACAGAGATAGAACTTAGACCAGTGGAAAGGTTTCACAACTGCAAATAATACCAAAGTGCTAATTAAAGCTGTTGTTTGTGCAGTATTGGTAAGGTACCAATAGTGTCTCACTCTCTCAATGTATCCCAAATGCTAGTTTTCACAGGAACCTGGTGCAATTCTGTGGTTTGCAGGTGTTACTCCAGCCTTTAGTTTTTTTCTTCCTTCTCCTCTGAGAAAATTACAGAACAAATTACCTACAGTTTTTGACCAGCTCTGTTGTGGTCTGATAATTGCAGTCCCATTGGGATAACCACCTCTATGATTTTGCAGAAAAAAGCTGCTGCTTTTTTTGACAGCTGTTGATTAGCAGTATTTAGCCGCCTTGCACCCATATGCTTATTCGATAGTTCCTGAAGCATGTTGAATGCTTTTGAAGTGTTATTTACCACATAGTAACTTTGCCCCCTGTCTGCATTGGGTTCCTGTTTAGTGGGAGAATGAAAATAAAGTCAGCGTTACTCTTCATTACTATTTCATGATCAACTTCATTACATTTAAATGTTGCATTTGTAATCTCTCTACTCACAATCATTTCTCTGTGTTGAAAGGAAGCAGTCAAATTGAATGTTATATATGTGTAAAAAAAAAGAAAAACTAAATTAAAAAAAATCCTAGCAAAAATGCCATTCATTTAAAAGGAGAAATACATGGCTGCCTTTGAGGAATGGTCGAGCAGAAGGATGGGAGTTGGGAATTCCTTCAGGAAGACATGGAGCAGTTATTTGGCGTTTTTGGGGGACTCTTGAGGAGGGGCAGTGGAGAGTATAATTTAGAATTTAGTATATGATTATACTTGATCATTGTATTTTCCTTTTTTTATCTTTTTTTTTTAATTGTGTGATTTTTTTTTAAATTATTATTTTTATTATTATTTTTTTTGGATATGTGAGTTTATATTCTATTGACTACAGGGGTGTTCATGGGGGGACTAGGGTGGGGTGGGAGGTTGGTAGGGGGAGGGGTTATAGTGGGGATTTATGTTAAAATAGTTTGATTCATTATATATGTTGTTTGTCTCTTTGTGTTAACTTGTGAATCAATAAAAGTGTTAATTACAAAAAAAAGGAGAAATACATGTGATGTGAAAAGGAATTTGCTTTCATATTGAGTTCATTTAGATTAAGGTCATCAACCACCAAATCAATAATCTGTCCTGGACTGAGAGATGAGTTAGCTAAATTTACCAAGAGATCCTCACTGCAGCCTGTAGCACAATGACATGTTGGATTAGATCCACTAGGTTCTGGATGTTATAATACGTGTACACCACAGTAGTTTCGATAATGATGGCGGAGACAGAATATCAAGAAGTAATTCATCTAGGGTTAAGGTTAGGGTTGGGGTTAGGGTTACAACATCCAGTTCATAATGGATCTAATCCAATACGTCATCATGTTCAAATTTACTACTACTTTCCCTCAAACATAATATCCTGCTAGGGCAAGGATAAATCCGGTGTAACTTCTGCTTTATGGAAATGTAGTCTGTCTTCCGGCTACCCTGTGAGCACTGAAAAATAATATCTATCAATAAGTCTTCATAGAATGGATTCTAGGTAGTTTAGAAATGATAAGAGAAGGTGTACACATGTATGGATGCAGGGATAAGCAGGAATACATGTGCACTATTTTCTATATTATTATTATTATTATTATTATTATTATTATTATTATTATCCAAGGGTCAAGGGGGAGCCCGGTGCCTATCCCAGAGAACTCAGGTCATAAGGTGGGGGACACCCTTTTGCCACCCATGGCAGGGCACAATCACACACACACTCACACACTATGGACAGTCTGGAAAAGCCAATCTGCATGTCTTTGGACTGAAATTTCCAAAGCACTGGGAGCACATGCAAACTCCACGCACACTGGGTGGAGGTGGAATTTGAACCCACTAAGCCATGGCCACAACTATCTACGTTATTATTATTATTATTATTATTATTATTATTATTATTAATATTATTATTATTATTATTATTATTATTATTATTATTATTATTATTATTATTTCAGAACTTCCAGCTGTAGTTGCAGTTAAGGCCGAGCAAACACTAAACGACTTTACTTTCAAAATCTCAGAATCAGTTGTTTGGTGCTGCACTATGTGTTCACTCACAGATGAGGCTTACACACTGCACAATCTTTAACTCGGAGAGAGCCCTGGCAAAGCATGATCCCCAAATGCTGATTTCTCAAGAACTTTGTAACTATTTTATATGGAAACATGAACAAAAAGAGAAATAAGAGAAAATGTGAGGAAATATTGGTTGGGAACATGCGAGCAGTGAGGATTGTCTGTTCTGCAATGAAAACTGGAGGTACAGTGCAAAAAACGTAGCTAATTTTATACTGTTTGTTGCCAGGAATCATGTTTGTTTTTATTTTTTGCTGTTCCTAACAACCATTTGGGTAGGACATTTCAGATAATTTTTTATCAAAGCATTATTATTGTTATCCCATTATCCCATACTAAAAGATGATAAACATGGATTCAGGGATGTGCTGTGCATGACAGCAGATGAATTTGATTTCCTTTCAAACTAGTTTGTTGCTCAAACTATGCAAGCAACCAAGTAGTTGACAATCTGAGGGGTTAAGTCACCAAGCACCAGAATTAATCAGCAACTAAGAACTCAGGGCTGAAATCATGTAGTGTTCACTAAAACAATCCTGGAAACTGGATTATCCCATTGGATACAGTACATGCTATAACACATGCCCAACAAAAAAGCAACAGCTGCTCAAGGATTTTCTTCATTCATAATTCATTTTCTCAGGCCCAGGGCTTTTTGCAGACTCATAGTGAGGCCTGCAATTGAAAAAAAAAACCTGGAAATAATATCATAGTATGGTGAAATATTCATAGCAGCTTTCTTTTAATATAATGCATAAATAGTTCCACCGTGTGATGATTTTTGAATCACATCTGCCTGTGAGTGCCTCTCCCACACATAATACTTATTTAATACACTATTGTGCAGTCACTTAAACACCTACGGTACACATAAACACACGAATAGGTGGTACCCACCTCACCTAAATTACCCCAGCACACACACACACACACACACACACACACACACACACACACACACACACACACACACACACAAACACAACTCTGTACTTTAACCATTAGTTGCAGGCTATAGAACTTCGCTAGTGGTCCCCTGTGGTCCTCATCATTCAAGCAGACTGCACACAGTAGAGAGAGAAAATACATCAAAGCCATGACTGCTACAGTCAGAAACGCAGAGAGAGAATGAGAGAGAGAGAGAGAGAGAGAGAGAGAGAGAGAGAGAGAGAGAGAGAGAGAGAGAGAGAGAGAGAGAGAGAGAGAGAGAGAGAGAGAGAGAGAGAGAGAGAGAAAGAAAGAAAGAGAGAGAGGGAGGGAGAATATGTCCTTGACTGGCTAAAGAAAGTGAGGTTTCAATTCAAGAGCATCATGCATCAAAGCTACCATATCCTTGAGATATCCAGCAAATGTTATAAAAAGGCAAATGTAAAATTTGCATGTTCAGAATATAGTCATTCATTCACTTCTTTATCCTAGTTACGGTTGTTTTGGATCCACAGGCCTATCCCTGAAACACTGGATGTGAGTTGGCAATGAATCTGGACTTATTGATGAACGTAGAAGTTTATTATGAAAAAAAGTCATGGTCTTCTAGGGTTTCAGGTTTACTTTCATTAGTATCAGTAGTGGAAGTGGTTGCTTTTTGAATACTGTGTTCATGTGCGTGACTGTAGTTTGAAGCAGGGCTGATGCCCCATTTCACTGTGTAGTCGATTATTAGAACAAATTCTATAAAGTATTGACCTCTATATAATCAAGAGGGTGCGTTTTTCAAGTTAAATGTGGGCGTGGTTACCTGAGGTGGGTGATTTGCTCCGTTCCAGGTCCAAAGATACCTGGTTATCGGAAAGTTCGGTAAGGCCTGTTGCAGCCAATCAGAGTACAGAGAAAGTAGAACACAGGAAGAGGGAGCAGAAAAAAAGAGCAAGTGACTTCACATACACACACACATAAAAAAGATCAGATATATCATAATAATGATGATAAGGGTGGTGCACCTATAATTCTGGAGTAAATAGGGCTTTGTTTGGGTGCTCTCTTTCTGAATTAGTTGACAAGTCGTATCACTTTAATTTTATAGATACGAATTAATTACTACAATTCAATACAGTGCTATGTTATGATATTCTACTGAAGTATATTACAGTACTATAATCAGGCATAGAGGCTGACAGTGACTGTATGTAAAACTCTATCCAGTCACTAATGGCAAAGACGTATAAACCCTCCAGAAACAGTTGTGCACGACCACATCATAGGGCCAGTGTGTGAAGGTGTGTGAGAGTGTGTGTGAGTAAACATTCACTGCACAAATATGATGAGGCCTGCATTGCAATGGCATCCATCACATCATATATTTTTGGGCATGTGAGAAAGAGAGACAGAGAAAGAAACAAAGAACATTTCCTCAGGAGGGGGACATTATCATAGGACTAACTGTTGAAAAAAATGCATGAATTTATATTAGGCATGTACTGTATGTATAGCATTATAATCCATGGCACTGAATGCAGTGCAAGCCTCATTTAGCAACAAGAACAGCAAACACAGCAATCAGGGTTGAGGAAAATTGATACAGAAGCATAACTGCTATTCATAACCACTATAGTGTTATAACAGTTATAACACAAAAGACTTCTTCATACAGAAATGTTGAACTTAATTCTTCTGACAGCTATGAAGCTAACTTTCAAAGTGCTCGGCTCTTGACAATGAAATTAATGATCGTATTTAAAAATTATATATATATATATATATATATATATATATATATATATATATATATATATATATATATATATATATATATATATATATATATATATATATGAATGCCTACAAGAATTAAAGCCCAGTTAATGTAAAAAAAAGGGTAAATGATTTATTAGTTTGTGCCAGCTTCTAAGAATATTACATATTAACAATGTTTATTAATTTATTTATTAATGTGAAGTTTTATTAATGTTGTTAGTGGCTGGAGAATTTCTGAACCCTGATTGGTTCTCTAGCAATTGACAAATGCTTAGCAATAATACAGACCATGAGGTGACTGGATATTAAGCATTTCTTCCTTATATACTATAGACACATTGGTACTTGAATTAACCCTTAAATACATAACTTGGGTCTCAGTTGTTGTTTTTTTTGTTGTTTGTTTGTTTTCTTCTTTTTTTGGACATACAGAATATTCCACAACTGCTTTGTTTGAAACAAAATGACAATTGTAAATGATACCTTATGATTTCTGTAGGATAGGTGATTGATAAAATTGATTTTAAAAAAAAGCATAATATGTAATATGTAACTCAGTATGTCCTTAATTTAGTGTAAATCTATGAAATTTGCAGCACAATGTTCAATAGAATTTTTTTTTAAAATTGCAGCCATAAAAGGCTATGGATGGAACCTCTTGGCAGCGCATGCCTTTATTTAAGGGTTAACATTATACATGCTATTTTCTTAATCTTATTTTACTCTTAATATTGTTAATCTTAATATTAGGCTCTAACAACCCCCCTTTAATTTCTAACACAGTTACTAGCTTGAGCATGTCATGTTTTTATGCTAATTCAAAACCTAATATCTGCATTATTTAATCATACTATTAATCCATCAATCAATTAACATACAATCACCTCATGTACCCCCACCCTCCCATGCCATCTGTCGCCACTGCATCCCCACCGATGGCACCCATGGCGGCGTCTCCAGTCACTTACTCTGGTAGGAGGTACGGATCCGTTTCTTTGAATCTGAATAAAAGTTAGACAGGCCACGCATGCAAATGTCTGTGACAGCGCCCCCATGCCCAAGCACCGCCACCCACGAGAGAAAGAGAGAGAGAGAGAGAGAGAGAGAGAGAGAGAGAGAGAGAGAGAGAGAGAGAGAGAGAGAGAGAGAGAGAGGACAGGAGAAAAGAACAAAAAAGGCTCCGAGTGAAAAAGTTGAGTGTGACCGCGGTCGCAGCAAGTTCACTGTTTAATGAGTGGGTGTGAGAGAGAGAGAGTGAGCAAGAGAGCGAGAGAGAGTGAGAGTGAGCGAGAGAGAAAAGGAACAGAACTGTGAAAGGGAAGAATGAGAAGCCTGTGTGTGTGTGAAAAGGAATTATAGGATACAGAAAAATACTAAACTCTGTCCCTGACTTTAGACATCCTGCACACTATTCTCCATTGACCTTTTAAACAACGTTCATTAAAAAAAAAAAAAGTAAGATAAGATGTATAACATAACTCTTTTAAATAGTACTGAAGGAAATATTACTGACATTTTCGCCGTAATATTAAAGACACATCAGTTTAATTCTCAGGAGCAGAAAGAAACACATTTTAATCTGTCACAACAATGTATCACTAGCTTCTATTGAGTCCTAATGATGTTTCAAGACTGGACTCACAGTGACATATATAAGTGTAAACAGCAACAAGAGCAGAGTACTGTATCATACATGGAGAACAACATGAAATGAAGGAAGCATCCGTCTTATCCTTAATCTCCTTATGCAAATAAATGAAACGATAAAGACAGCACAGTGTTCTCATTTTATGTTGTTTTCTGTCTTTCTTTCTTTTTCGCCTAACTAAAAAGTAGAGGGTGTGGGTGAGTGCTGAACCAACGTCCTTCTCTATTTAAGAGCTTACATAAGCAGAGGATCAAAACCACCGCTTGCCAGGACTAAATGACCCTTCTGCCCACCTCTGCATCTCCACACTGAGCGCCATGCCGGCTCTGGCTCTTCAGTTTCTAAAGATGCGGATGCCTGACCAGACAAATCTGAGCGACCGCTGTGAAAGGAGCCAGCATGGCCGCTTCTCTGCAGCGTTCTTTTGATGGACAGATTCTTGAACTTATTGTGTCTTCTTTTCCTGTGCCCTATGAGCCTGTGCACGAGTGTTGTTAGCATGTGAGATGCGAATGTGGGTGAGTGTATTTATGTGTATGTGTGTGTGTGTAATGTGGGTAGGGGTGAAGAGGAGGAGCAGAGTGGTAGAGGATCAGTTTGGATTAGTAGAAGTGTGTCCTTGTGACAGCATGAGCTTTTGGCTCTGTCAGAAGTCGTGCTCAAGCAGAATATCAAAATGGACAACATGCACGGAATGCAAATCCGTAACTGCGGCCTGTCTCATGCAATCAGAGAGTGAGAGGATGTTTCTGATTGTGTGTATGTGAGTGAGTGTAAATTGTGTGGGAGTGTGACGGAGGGAGACAGAAAGAGACACAAGACTGACAGGAGGCAGAGAGACAAGACAGTGAAGTGACACTACATATGTCTGTTATGTAACTGAATGTGTGTGTGTGTGTGTGTGTGTGTGTGTGTGTGTGTGTGTGTGTGTATGTGTGTGTGTGTGTGTGTGTGTGTGCGTGTGTACCTGATGTGGACTGGCGGTTCTTGCGTGGGGAACGTGTGAGGCGTTGGAAGGGGTCAGCTGAGCCATACAGCTCCAGAGTGCTCATGCACACTATCACTGTCTTCTGCAGATAATCCACCACTGCCAGACCATTACAGTTACCTACAGCTAACCTACACACACACACACACACAGAAGCACACACACACGTGCGCACACACACGGAGACACATGACAGCCAAATCATCAGTAAATAACATAGCAATTCAAATAGAGGCACACCAACAGATGTCTCTGTCAGCAGGCTCCACCCTGTCCTTTCACTCTAGCAAAATGATTGGCTGTTTCTCAGCTGCTGCTCAAACAAACAGTGTTTATGTTTGTGGTTTGTAAATGGCCGTGGGCAGCTGAGAGGAGCTCATTTAAATTCAAAAAGCCTTTTATATTGGCTGCCATTCCAATAGCTCCATCCTTTGATAAAGTTTGACCGATGAATATCTTGTGCTTTTATGGCTGATTCACAGAGAAGGTTAAGGACAAGTTCCTGTTCATATTCAATGAGAGTACGGTGTCCATTTCGCAGATTACATCAGCTTTCAGCATTTATTATATGATTAGTATAAATGATAAGACAGGGGTGCAGCTCCAGGGGCCCTGGTTCCAACTTGACTTCAGCTGAGATCTGCATGTTCTCCACATAACTTCATGGGTTTCCACTGGGTTTTTCAGTTTTCTCCCATCTCCCAAAAACATGCCAGTGTTAAATTGTACTCTTAATTGCATATAGTGTGAATGTGTGTGTTCAGGGTGGCCTGTGATGGACTGGTGTCGTACCTAGAGTGTATTTCTGCCTTATGCCCAGTTTTCCGGAATCCCTGACTAGGACAACGTGCTCACGGAAGATAAGTGAATGAATGAGTGAATTACTGGAGAAAGACTCAAGGTAAGCCATGCGTTAAAGGGGCTACTCACAGACCGTAGGCGGAGTTTAAATCCAGGCTGGTAATTTGCTGAGGTGGCTCTCCGTCAACCCATAACAACTGGATAACAAGTTCAGCCTGGTAACCAGGGGGCATCCAGATTATGCGATCTTTTACCCTGAGAAAGATTGTTAAATATATATGACACAAATAAATTGATAGTGAAGTGCCTCCACCACTGATCAATGACTAAATTGTAACAGTTTGAAACTGTCTAAAGCTTTGCCCTGTTTGTCAGGAGATCATGGGTTTGAATCCCAATAATGCAACAGCTATCCGTAGCAGTGAGTCCCAGATACCAAGATAATTGGCCCTACTTTCTGGGAGGTAAAACTATATCCTTGTTTCTCTTTCGCCCTGCCAATTAGTGTGACACTAGCCAATCACAGGGACTTAAATAAAGGCAGTTAGAGCCTCATCCTTGGTTTGTAGCTGTCATATGATTGGGTAATGGGATGGGAAGTGGCAACAAGTGAATTAGGATTTTGTTCCAGCTAACATGCTACCCCTCATAAAAGTTTAGGTGAGTTGTCACTCACTTTAGGCAGGGGATGCGGTCTCTCACACTATCCGGGGTGTTACTGCGCGGGCTGGGTGGCTGAGGAGAGTGAGCGCCCACATCTGTTACACACACCGTATTTTCGGTGTCTGATGGTGAGATTACATCCTCCACGTCACACTGCAGACGTACTTCCAGAGCCTACGGGAACAAAAACATGTATAAATATAAAGATGCAGTGCATTTAAGCAAGTAATGTACAGATCTGAAACCAAACATTTTCAGATAGAAATCTTTCATTAGCTATTTAAATGCATCCGTGTAAGGTAAGAA
Organism: Ictalurus punctatus; assembly: GCF_001660625.3. Lineage (NCBI taxonomy): Eukaryota > Metazoa > Chordata > Actinopteri > Siluriformes > Ictaluridae > Ictalurus > Ictalurus punctatus. The sequence goes on from NC_030421.2 coordinate 18,222,757, forward strand.
CTCACGCATCCAGTTTGAACAAACACACAGTCTCACCGTGATAGTGGTGTTGGCATCATGTTTGCTGAAGCGGTACAATATGACATGGGAACTGATGCCCACCACACAGAAGATGCGGCTTTGGGGACACCAGCTGACCATCTGCACAGCATAGGGGTCCTCCTCCACCAGCTCGGCACTGCGGCCCCCCTCACAGCCCTTCACCTTCTCAAACACCTTCGACGTCTTCAGCTTGTAAAGCATCTGCAGCGTGACTGATCAAGGGAGAAGTCGTTACAATGGCTTTACAATCATCAACTGTGATGGGCTGCTGATATACTGTAAATATAATGATTAATAAGTGTGTGGAGCTGTTTTAGGTCACACTTTGACTTCTTTTAATAAAAGGGTAAATGTAGTATAGTCAAAATAATGCCTTAGAGCTCTCGCATGGACCAAATTGTTTTGATTCTTATATAGTCTTACTGTTATACAAACACACATACACACACAGTATAATGTTTCATAAAAGTTTTGCTTTTATTGATTTTGTGAGGAGACCTTTAAGTGTGAGCATTTGACTAACATAGAGAGGTGGCATTGTACACTTAAAGGGTAAGGCACTTACTGGCTGTGGCGTCCCAAAACTTTATCGATCCGTCTGCATGTCTGCGCAAAGGCAATGAAGAGGTAGGACAAAGAATAAGTGAACAAAGCTGGAATGTGTCCTGATCGGTCTCGGGTAGAAAGGGGACCAAAAAAAAAAGAGGCAGAAATGGAGGCTGCGCAGCATGCATGGTCGATATTGCTATTGAATTAAAGCTGCCAAATGTGATCCATTTACCAATAGAGCAAACTGGGAGGGCACTTTATTGACTTCATATGAAAAGAAATAAAATCCGTAGACACTTAGATTCATGCTATTTCTTACTACAGAGGGTTTATGTGTGTGGTGAGTTACTTTAATCATAATTAGAGCACTGTGTACCTAAATAAATGAATGCCTCTCTTTGTAGTTAATATTGTATAGATGAGTTAGTTGGTGTTATGCACACACACACACACACGCGCGCGCGCACACACACGCACACACACGCACACACAGACTTACCCTGTGATAATAATCTCTGGATATGTTTGAGAACCGAGTGTCCACGTGCCACCACTGACCGGCCACTCCTGACAAACAAAACACGATAAACGCAGTTGAACAAGCAACGTAATTATTATCATTATCAACATCCACTACTAACCACCTTACCCCAGTGTGTGAAATAATGACAACACAGGCATACAGTGATGCGTAATTATAAACAAATTTCAAAACGCAGCTTGGTGTTTCAGCCTACGAGGCAGATAAAAAAAAATACTGAGAATATAATCAGCAATGAACTGATGTTAACCCTTTCAGACCAACAGTGTAGTTCATGTTAAGTTTCTCACACACATTTTAGCATGCATTCTGTCTCTTTACACATGTTATTTGCCTAACCTGTTTCTCTAAACATTACACCCATCTGTATCTATAATAATATAATGAAATATTTTTGCAAAATTAAAAAATTTCGGAAACATTTGAATATCTTAAAACTATGTGTCATGATCTCCCCTGCAGCCGGTGCTGCAGCGGGCAATGTGCACTGAAGGCCGGAGGCTGCGCTCGTGCATGAGCCAGAGTGTGCACGCTCTTCAATTATGGACGATGGTGACTTTGTTTACTATGGATACGTGTGTTTGTTTTGATTCTGTTCAGTCTCCTCCCTGTGTTATTGGTTGGTGTTCGAGGGTGTGTCATTATTGTTTCCAGCTGTCAAGCTTAATTAGGTTAGTCATTTAAACCCCTCGTGTTTCTGTGCACTTCGCGCAGTATTATAGATAAGTATACGTATATGTTTAGCCTTATGCTAACCGTCATGTTCTCGTGTTCTTGTGTTATGTTTCATGCCTCGAATCTCGTTCCATGCTTAGATCGCATATCTCGGTTCATGTTTATTGACCTTATTTTGGAGCGAATAAAGACTTTGATCTGCACTTGCTTCCGCCCCGAGTCTCGAACACATTTAAAGCGTTCTTTAGATTTACATTTATTCAGGAATTGATCTGAAAGTGAATGGACTACAGTGTTGTTAACAAGTTTTACATCAGACAATACAGCGGTGGGAAAATTATGAGCTCCTGCACTGCACAATACCTTCAGTTTCCAGGAGTTGAAACTCCCAACATTTTAGATAAACACACTGGATGGTGTGAAATCTACCAAGCAAACCCAAGAGCGAACTTCTCTCCCGCACTTCTCACAGAACATTGTGTAGTGTGTGTGCGTGCCTAGCCTCTTCGCTTGTACCTAACATCGCTACTTACTGACAAATCCAGGACAACTTAGGCCATAACAGGCCATAACAGAGTAATCCTAACTTAGGCAATAATCAGACCATTTACCACTTGGTTACATATATATATATATCGTGATATGTGTGACTTACTGAAAAAATGAATGAAAATCAGATTCTGTAACAAAGTTTTCTCTACCACTGATATATCACAAGAGAACAAACAAGAAAATATTTTTTATTCAAAAAAAGAAAAGAAAAAAAAACACATTTTTATTCCCATTTCCCCAAAGAATCATGTTACATCACATGCAGTATTCTTTAACACTCAAATTTTGTCTGACTTTGTCAACTAGTCCAACTTGAATTTCAGAGAATTTCTGTTTCCTCCAAACTATAATGCAGGCTTAGTTTAGTTTTCCTCTTTTATTGATAGTCATCCTGTTTCAGAGTTCATCAGGATGACATATCTAGTCATTGCATTTAATATACAATATATAATATATAATAATACATTTATTGTAAGGCATTTGTCAGTATAAAAAAGCTAATTGTATCACTTTCCTCAATGCTACTATCAATGCTTCTTTGCATTATACTGCCCATAGAGAATGCTATTTAGACTTTATTCATTTGGTACACAAAGACAGCAAATTGTAGAGACAAGCGCTGTAGTGTTTGTCCTGGTGATGTCGGTGTTTTGTCAGTGTCCCCGAAAAATTAAATTAGAGTTGACATGGAATTTATTCTTATAAATGGAGTAATGTTTGAAATGTTTGGGATAGCAAATGTAAGGAGTTTGTAATGAGAATACTTTTTCCCCAGTTAAATGTATTTAGAGTTTGTTTTTGGGTTTTTACCAATGGCACAATTATAATAACATGGAACCAACCAACCAACTTGCTCATGTCAGTCATGGGGACTCTGATTCACTGTAATGTGCCTACTAATACCATACACATATGGTGTCATTGTGATTTGTTGTGGTCTGACCTACCGGAGCTAGAAGATTAAAACACATGTCCAAATCATCACTCCCCAACAAAGACACTGTGGTACAAAACAATCCCCAGATAGTGAATGAGTGATGGTGCAGTGCCTTCCCACACATGTCCAACACATTCATCTACATTTGGCTGTGGAATGACGATCAATAAACCCATCTGAATTTGGCCACCAAAGCGCAGGCATCATCTCCAGTATGATAGGGACCAGGACTTTTCAATTTGCCCACTTCAACCCAAAAACAAAATGTTTTTGTTTGCTGTACAAACATTGTATATCGTTGGTTGCAATTTGACCTTTTTTTTTGTCCCAGATCCCAAATGCCATGGAAACCTTAATGGCCCTATTTTCAGGATCATAGTGTACGTGCAAAAACAAGGCATAAATGACAGTATTCAGAGTCGAATTACATACACATTGTGAGGAGTTCAAACTGTAACTGCACACGTACCGTATGGGATGGCTGATCTGAGAGGTCTAAGAGGGTTAATCATACAGTGTCAGCAGTACCTGATAGAATAGAAGTAGTTAAACTCAGTTACCTTGTGGCTGTAGCCAGTCTTTTTGTGTTTTGCTCCTATGGAGTACAGTACGGGGATGACGTCAGGGGGACAGTCGGCAAAATAAGCTGTGCATGTGACTGGAGACTCATGGACATCCATGGGATAGGGATTCTCAAAAATAGGGAAACTGGGAAAAATATCAAAACAGAAAACAGGCTGTAGTTTTATAGCCAACACACCACAATTAAGATAGAGCTCTGATCATAATGCTGATGAATGACACAAATTATAAATGATTAAAGTTCTAAAATGTGATTGAATGTCTGCATCATATTAAAATATGTAACAGAGACAACCAATATCAGCCTTGTGATTGGTGATGGTAAAAGCCAAATATGATATAAGCAAGAATATGAACTTCATGGACACAATGGAGAAAAAAAAACACCATCAATTATTCACACTTTGTACTACACATTATGCCCTCAAGACCAACATTAGCCTAATTAGAAAGAAGCCACGGATTTATGTTCCCTAGAGCTCTAATATACACATGAATAAAAAGGAATAAGTCTAAGCTAGTTTGTGGCTGGTTGTTGCACAAAGAAATCATTTCTTTGCAGCAGAGGAGAAAAGGAAAATCACAGGTTTCCTCAGAGACATTTCGTTTCAAAGGATAGAAAACCAGCTTCAAACATTTTCTGCTGTAGACGTTTGTGTTTAATGATGTCCTGTAAGTAGCTTTGCAGCAAAGTGAACAGCTGGTGTTTGGTGCAACTTAAAACACTCTCTAGAGTGCAACTTAAAACACTGTGTGCGCTGGGTTGACCTTGTCTCCGTCTCATAATAACAGCATGTTTAATTGACACTTGGGGCTGATGCTGAGTGACGGACGACTTGATGAACTGGCACACTTGCGATCATGCTTTACGCTGTGATATTTTATGAACATGTCAATCGCACCCACGTGAATTTCACTTGGGTGTTGTGAGATGTTTACTTCAGGTCAGAGGCTTGTGAGGCGAGATGTGTGTGTACTTACTTGCTCTGTGTAAGATCAACCACGATGAAGTCTTTTTCCAGTAGCACGGCCACTGCATATGGCTCCTGCACCTCTGTGAGCATGCACAAAAAAGTTTCTGAGCATGTAGTTTGAAGCCTTGATACATTTTAGGAAAGATCATGCTGCTCTACAAGTTTGCTCTAAAGTGCTACAGCTCACTTAAACAGCGTCTGAACACCATAAAATCACCAAAGCAAAAACAAATCGACATTTTCGAGCTTCTAAAGGTCACGATTTCTTTATATTCTATTTCAAATCTCATGGATATACAACATAAAAGTGTATTCTATGTATTTTAATCCCCTCAGACAAAACGTGCTAAAAAAGTTGAGCCATTGATATCAACAAAGGGGAAAGACTGGTGTGTTAAATGCAACATGACTCAAGTACTTAAAATGCCTAAAGTACTCAAAGCCCACTCAGCCACTTCAACCGTAATTATGAATCACACTTTGTCTTCTTTGCAATTTCCAGTCACTTCTTACTTTCAGCTTGTACCCGATCAAAAGAAAATGTTAAAAGTGAGGAAAATGGGAAAAGCATAGCACTTCAGTATGTTCCTGTGTTTGTGTTTAACAGAGCTAGATATGATTCTTCGTGATTTTTAGGACACTGCAGGTCAATTCAGGTCTTGCTGATTTTTCTATTGGAACACAGTGTCGGTCTTTTATTATTATGAAACACATGCAAAGACGTTGATTGCGCGTGGACGAGAATCACATCGCCTTTCATTTCCTCACTATAATTCGTTACAGGCAGTAGTTTCCTCTCATAATCCCTAATGAATATTTAAGTGTAATTGCACTTTCGCAAATGTTCCCAGATACTTCAGATTCAGCTCTGAAGCCTGTGTGCCATCTCCACCAATACATTAAAATCACTTACAGCTTCATTACAAACTCCAGTCACATTACCTAACATTGCCACTCTCAACTGGATACAAGGACCACCTCACTCAATCGCTTCAGTGAAGACACTAGAAATCAGGTTTGGGTCTAATGAATTGGAAACATTTTTCTTCCATGTGCCACTGGTTTGGAACACAGTTTATGGCATCCTCGAAATGTCCTATTCACAAACAGCATGTGTCAGGACTACATGTGGTTCTCCAGAATGACTCATCAGGACTGCACAGCAACATCCAGTATTCATAGAACAACTACAGTGTTTGTACAAGTCCAGTTGGCCACAAATAAACTCTTTAAGAGTTCATTTAACACTGCAGGTGCTAAAGACACTCTGGGGATTTGGTGGTGTATGTTGTTTACAGCTGACATTACAGTGGATATGAGGTTTACCCCTTTACAAGTTTGAGATCTTTAACATGTGCAGCAATACTTTTGGAAATGCTTTTTTTTCTTTTTAGTGTGCAATCTCAATAAACCTTACTTTATGATGCCATTGGAAAGCTGAGGTAATTAGGAAGATGCTAATAAAAATTTTATGTAAAAGCCGCCAAGTAAGTTTTCTATGCTTCATCCCATTACAGATCATTTCTTTCTCTTCTGGATGTTGTTTGTGCCACTGATCATTTCCATTTCTATAATCCATTAACAAATGTCTTTCCCGAACCAAGCCGTTTTAAACAAGATGGAAAGAATAAAAACTCGGAAGAAATCAATGCGGTTAAATGAAGACAGCTCTATTCAAGAAGAAGGGGATATAATTAGTCTAAAGGGAAGCAGAGGAAGCACAGGAAAGAACTTTGTAATTCATCTCTCAGCTCTCAATTCAGTTCTCAACAGAAAAGTGTGTGTGTGTGTGTGTGTGTGTGTGCACATCACCATTGAGATAGGGAGTCTCGCAGAGCACAAGGAACTCCACTATAGGATGGTCCATTTCCAGCACTGTGATGGCTTTGCCATGCATGATGGTTAGAGTGGGCCTCCTGCCTGCTTTATCATATGATAGACCTCCAGAGAAGATGACGAAGGGCTCACTGTTTAAACACAAAAGAAGAGGGAAAGAGAATGAATGAAGGGTTGTTTGACTGCAGGATGAAGGTCTCTTTATATTGTTAAAAACAGGAACACTTGCACCCCTGCACACAATTAATCTAATCATGTGGCAGCAGTGCCGTACATAAAATCATGCAGATACAGGTCAAGAGCTTCAGTGAATGTTCACATCAAACATCAGAATGGGGGGGCGGGGGGGGGGGGGGGGGGGTGGGTAAGTGATGTCAGCATACTTTAACCATGCCAGGCAGGCTGCTTTGAGTATTTCAGAAACTGCTAAGCTCCTGAGATTTTCATACACACACACACACACACACACACACACACACACACACGCACACAAGAGAATATTGAAGATTAGAAAGACATTGCCTGGTCTTTTTCCAATCTTAAACTGTCTAGTTTGGTGAGCCTGTGCCCACTGTAGCCTTCTTCACTGACAAGAGCGGAACCTGACTTTCAAACCTGATGTTCCATCTGTTGTAGCTCATCCGCCTCAAGGTTTGATGTGTTTGATGTGAACTGAGATGCTTTTCTGCTCACCAAGGTTGTGAGTTTCATAGTCTTCCAGTGAACTCAAACCAGTCTGGCCATTCTCCTCTGTCCTCTCTCATCAACAAAGTGTCTCCACCTGGAAAACTGCTGCTCACTGGATGTTTGTTTTTGTTTTTTCGCACCATTCTGTGTAATCTCTAGAGATTATTGTGTGTGAAAGTTCCAAGCAATCAGCAGTTTCTGAAATATTCAAACCAGCTGGTCTGGCACCAGCAACCATGCATTGATCAAAGTCACTGAGATAAAATTCTGATGTTTGATGTAAACATTAACCGAAGAGCTTGGTAGTCCATACAGGAGGTTTTTTGTTGTTGTTGTTGTTGTTGTTGTGATTGTTGCAGCTAAAAATGTTTGATTTTGCTGCCTTTTTTTTTCAAAATGTGTGATGCAACTTGCAGAGTTTTTTTTGTGCTTTTTGTGGAAAACTACTTGAATTAGCGAAATTACAAGTGCACAAAATTGTTTTGCACGGTCTTTCACAGTGATGTTTGTTGGTAAATGAGATCATTTAGCTGTGAATGAAAGGGGGCTTTGGCTGATTGCGTGTTGTGATGACATGACATCATACGCCTTGGCCCAAATCTGCCGAAAATCTGTGGTAATTTTGAAAAATTGCAAGCTACTACAAATATTGCTGAGTTTCCTTAGTTCTGCATTCATTTCTGTAATCGCAAATATCGCTAAATCCTGGAGGGACAGGCTGGACCTGTATCAAGATGTGCTACAGTCACATAATTGGCTTATTAGAATGTACAGCCATTCCTATTAAAGTGGCTGTGAGTGAGTGTACATTCCCATATTGTATCTCTTGTCATAATTCACTGCACAACAGAGACAGTCTTTGGTGACGTCTGTCTCCCTGGCTTAGCTCTCAGTGCTGCTGAAACGCCTCTGCCTCATTAAATGTGACAGGGATTTAAGTGAGTAATTGATACCGTTAGCACAGTCGACTCCTACCGACATATGCTAGTCTGAATTTGCTTGTTCAGACACACAGACACACACACATACACACACAAAAATACACCTCCTCCCAGACAGTGGTCATGAAACCTCCTTGCTGTGACCTTCTATGACCCACATGAAGAAACACAACCACATTCACAAGCTTTACAAGTGTGCAACCTCATTAAAACACAATCATCAAACTCATTCCTTCTGTAATTGCCTTCTCTCAATTTAATACAACTATGGACTGAACTTATAAATCTCCCTCATACCAAGCTTGACATTTCCATTTTAAGGTAAAAGCCAAATCCAAAAGACTTTTTTATCACTCAGACATCAGAGCCTTTTAAAAGTAAAACCACACATTTTACAGAGACAGTAAAATCAAAAGCAGCATAACACTCAAATAAGCTATTAAAGCTGAGGAGGGAGATTTCAAAGGTTAATAGCTTGTATCAGAATAAGCCGGTGATAAAAGACAATACTGCTTATATGCCTCCTGAGAAGAGAAAAACATGCATTTCTAGTCAGAACAGGGAGTTTTAAGTGTCTCGTGACAAAATAAAACAGCAGGAAGAATCTTGAGTAGGAGGCAAATACATCTGCCTCTCACTATGTGCAGGCATAAATCCTCCCAATGACACCCATAAACAATATATCCCATGATTCACTGGTTGCTAAAGCATGGGCTCCCATGTATGCAGTGTATAATGCGCAAGCTTGTGATTTTTCTTAGCATGCTGGTAGAAAAAAAACAGTGCTGTACAAGTACATTTCTTTTCCACAAAGTTCAAACAATATAAATGTGCCATCAACAGTAACAATGATCCTTAAGGCTCAGTTATGTAGCTTAAACCATTTATTCTATTGGATCTGGATCCGTTTAGTGCTCCAAATATCCATATCTATATCTCTAATCAGATTTGATTGAATTGAAAGTGATAATAGTCTAGACGAGAACCCTGCCACACAATGAAAATCCCCAGAGCTTATAAAAGAATGAAAGTTATTTTTCATTCATAAAAATGAACAACAAAGAGCAATTCGCAGAAGATAAATTTATTTATTTAACTTCTACTGTTCCTCAGCTGCTTCACTCAAGCTCAGATGTGCAGAGTACACGTACAGAGCCTATGAAATGCAGTTAGCATCTATCTATCTATATATATATATATATATATATATATATATATATATATATATATATATATACGCCACCATCTTGGTCTAAATCAGCTATCTTTTGAAACAACAAGTCTTTCCAACAATGTTTATCCATCCATTTTCTGTTTCGTTTACCATACACAGGGTCAGAGGGAGCCTGGAGCCTATCCCAGGGCGGGAGACACCCCAGACAGGGTACAATCGCACACACTCACACACCCATTCACACATAAGGACAATTTGGAAATGCCAGTCAGTCTACAGTGCATGTCTTTGGACTTGAGGAGGAAACTGGAGCACCCGGAGGAAACCCCCAAGGCATGGGGAGTTTCCCACACACATATGGAGGGGGTGGGAATCGAACCCCCAACCCTGGAGGTGCAAGGTGCAAGAGTGCTAACCACTGATTAAACTTTAGTTTTGGGGTTTGGTACACGCTAGAAAGAGCATAAAAGTTCACTGGACACACTATAAGAATATACTACAAAGCTGGGATGCTCTCACTGTACTGCTGTGAGTCAAAATGGTATCCTTTAAGCAGCATTTCATAATAAGCTAAGATTTTAAAAAATGAATCAAATTATTATTCTTTGGAGACCCCAGCAGCGATATGTACACTGCCCTGTGCTATAAGAAGCCATGACTCTATAAATAAAAAGTATAATTCTCTTCTGAATTTCGAGCCAGTTTGTATAGAAATATGGTAGAAATGTGGTTTTATTTTGGAGCTCAGTGAGACAAGGTTTAGCTTGGACTACTGGAGCAAAGGACTGACAATGTAGTAGTAGTAGTAGTGTGTGGGTCTGTGTGTGACTTGGTGTTTACCTGTTCCTGCAGGTCTTGTACTCCACCTTGAGAATTGGTTTACATGATTCTTTTCTGCCGTCTCGCTGAGATTTACCTAAAATACCATGTGGACCAGGAGGAAGAGAGAGAGGAGTGTCAGAGCATCTGAAAATTACCTGCTCACTCCTGTCACACACACATACACACACACTCAAACTCAACATTCTGTCCTCCAGCACAGGTTCTTGGTGAGGGGGCAGTCATGCAGGCACTCCAGATTCTTATATTGCTGGGAGATGATTCATGTTTGTCAGCTTTAGCTAAAATGAGAGAGAGAGAGAGAGAGAGAGAGAGAGAGAGAGAGAGAGAGAGAGAGAGAGAGAGAGAGAGAGAGAGAGAGAGAGAGAGAGAGAGAGAGAGTAGTCCTACTGTGACTCCACTATCTAAATAAATGAGGGATCTAGCCAATGAAATATGATATTACAGTACTGTATGTATGTATGTGTGTTCAAATAAAACAGAAAAGAGGTTTTCTATATAAACAGTGGCTACTAGAAGTAAAAAATAATAATAATTAAGCGGTGAGAGTATTTACAGATTCTTTATGGTTCATCCATATAAAAGGCTGATTTATATTTTGCACTACAATGTCAGAAATACATCACTCAAATAATTATTTCATGCAGTTTTCCCCCAAGGTAACAGTATGTTTAATGTAATTAATGGGCTCTCAATGCAGTTACTGTCAATATTTAATGTAGTTAATGTGCTATGGTGTTAAAACATGGTTTGCTGTAGAATTCATATGATACGTGTGTGTTGTATTTCAGTGGAAATCTTTCAGTTTGAGGGGGATGAGGATTTGCAATATGTGCATGTAGTTTTGAACTGCGTGAGGCATGGAGACTCTATTCCCGTAAATGTGTTTAGAAAAGCTGTGAATAAAGGCTCAGAAGGTATTGTTTAGGTTGTGAAAGTGCTGCTTCACCGTGAGGGAAGGTGACTTGGAAGGGTTTGGCTGTGTTTCTCAGGTTCCACATGCTGAGACTTCCGTCAGAGTGACTGCACATGAACTGCCGTCCTTCATGATGCCAACTAACAGAGTGAATCGCCTAGCGAGAGAGAGAGAGAGAGAGAGAGAGAGAGAGAGAGAGAGAGAGAGAGAGAGAGAGAGAGAGAGAGAGAGAGAGAGAGAGATTATTTACAGTCTATATGGATATGAATATAAAAACAGAATAATATTATTGGCAGAATAAAATAAGTTATATTTGGATGTTGTGAGCTTCATCATACACAGAAGCACAAATAAGCTCACGCCACTGAAGGAGAAAATAAGTACACACACACACACACACACACACACACACACAGACACACACAAAGTGACAGGAAGAAGGATAGGCAGAGATAGTAGATTCACACTGTGAGCATGTGAAGGTATTAAAAGGCTGAGAGAGTGAGCAGAAAAAGCAATCAGACAATAAGATCCAGAAACAGATACTGCAACTAGAATGTCCCTGTCCAGCTTCAGAAGTGAAGACTCGATAACACTCTGCGTCTAATAACAGAGCCGTCGTCTACAGATCCATACATCTGTCAGATTTACCCTGTCTATACACCCCTTTAGTGTTTGCAAAAAAAAAGAGATCCAACAAAAAAACAGAGCAAAAAGACCAGAGTAGCCTAGCAACCTAATGCCCCTGCTGAAAAAAACAAAAAAAAAAACGGTTTCCACTACAAAGACCATTAAAAACATTACCATTATTGGTTCTTAATGGTATCCACTAGACATAACATGCCACCAAAATAAGGCAACAAATTACCAGTAGAGACCCACAGGGACCATTACAGTTTAATTTAAAACATATTACAAATTCTATGAGGGTTTCCTAATGTTCTTATTTTTTCTTCCAACAGGTGCTACTTGGTTACAATCTGACTGAAGAATCTATCAAGAATTTTTACTTAGTAATTGAACTATTAGCTAAAATGTTTATAATCTATTTATTATTATGGATTAACACTAAAAGACAGGGAGTGATATCTCACTAAACTAATACTTTCAAATGGTGTAACTCTAGTAGATATTTATTAAGATGCATTGGTAAGCTGAAGAAAGTTAGCTGTGGCCATCATAAGCAAGTCCTTAGCAATAATGTGACCTGGTTATCGAATGTTAACCTGAAAATTTCTTGATGTAGATTTGAGGCTTGTTAAAGCAAAATAAATTAGGCTTGCTAGCTAAATAACAAACGAATCCTCTTAAAGACTTAACAGGATAGTTAGCAAGCCAAAGACCAATTATCACTCCGAATATGTCGTAAAAAAACAAATGTATTTATGAACACTTTTCTGATTCTGACACCCAACAGCACAATATAACATGTTCAAAAACAAATTCTGGCTTGTTCTTAAAAATCACTAGAGTCTTCCACTTTGTTTTTGCAACCAGGAGGCATGGCCGATGTCAGAACGACGTCTCGCACTCAGGGCTCTATTTCATAGTCGGATGTGTTTGATGTACTTGATTTGTTTGACATAATGAATTTCATACCACACTATGAATATAATTATAATATGAACCGGACGAAGGACTCAGGTGTGAGGAAATGAGTGGAGCGAGCCTGTTGCGCTACTAAGAGAGACACATCGGAAGTACTGCAAATTAAAACTGTGAGTGACAAAGCAATTGAAAAAGGCACAGTAGAACCATCTGTGTGTGTTTCACACTATTTCGCATGAGGTAGGCATTCGGTTTCAAATCCCATAATGCCTACTTTTGATCAATAGACCCAAACCCAGGTCTTTGTTTTTTTTTTCTTGTGTTACAAATTTTATATCCTGTTTAAACGCTGAGGCAAAAATAAAATCTTCTGTAATCTCATTGAACCAATAAGAACATGAGAAGCTGTGTAACAGCACAAGAACAAATCCTTTTATTTTCCCTCCTTGGGAAATAGATCTGCATGTCCTTCCCAATGCAGGATTTAGGTGTGCATGTCTGAGTCTTTGGCTGTAATCCATGAATGACTCTCTACTTTGGATCCTCTATCTGCCTCTGTATATGAGCTTTGTTTAGCGATTTCCAATTGAAATTAGCACACTGAGGCTCAGTGCTCTCCAAGGAAGTATTTGGAGAAAGAGCTATGACATTTGTTGGTCCTCGTGTAAACACAAGAGCAGTTCACAGCTCCCAAAAGGCCTACTTGGTATATCTCTCATCTCTGTTATCATCAACCAGACAGAGCTCTTCCATAACTGGTAAAACCAGCAGTCCTAGGGATCAGGGTAAAATATAAAAAATACCTGAATCGTCTAGCAAAGCTTTAATGAAAAAGAGATATATAATAACAGGGCTTAAATACCAAACAGAGAACTGAGTAGGCGTGACATTTCTAATATTCTAATGAGCACAATTGATTGACATTCCTCTGTCTAGCACACCACTCAAGCCCAGCTGAAAACAACAGCATAAGCAGACAATTGTTGAATTATCATATGAGGCTCCACTTGCTAAGTTATCCTTCAAATGTTCGGTTGCTCAGGCTCAAAGAGAGCATTCATGCAGTAACACACAGTTTAGATGGAAACACTGTTAAAGGGACAAGTGACCTAATGTTTGTGAATGGTGAAAGTGAAGCTTTACCCAAAAACTAGTGCTACACACTTAACAAAAGACAAAATGTCTGATGAGGAAAATGTAGCCATTGAATATGCAGTATATACAGTATATATACAGTAAATATAGACTATGTACTGCATATTATACTTACAAGACCGGCATTAATCTTATACAAGGACTCCGAAACTAGGGGTTGTTAATTTCCAAATGGGGTCATGAGCGAAACACAATCTCCTCTTTTGTTATATTTATTTATTTGACAAATTAATATTTGTAAATGAATATATAAATGCAAACTATTTTGAAACATTAACTAGGAATTACATTCAATTCAATCAAGACACATTTAAATGAAGACTGTATGTGCTACTTAAGTCTTTTTCACCTTCCTGACACTCATTAGCATTAGCGTAGGACTTCAGCTATAAAAATGGACAACTTTCTCAACCCATCTACCACTTACATTGAGTCAGTCTGACTCAGTGGAACAAGCGATGTGTCAAGAAAACCAACGCAAAAATATTGAAACATTTCTTGAATATGGATTTACAAGCATGAGGGTAAATAACAAGGAGACTTGGGGTCATAATGTCCATATGGTTGTTTGTCTTATATTAAATCCCTTCTTTTGTAATTATATAAACAGAAACAAGGAAATGTTTCCTTAAATGTTTCCTTTAAGCCGTACAGCATCTCTAAAATCTATTCTCAGTCATCAGAATTCTTGTACGTTCTGGGACATCAGGTTGAAAAGTTAAAAGATTTAAAAGGTGTTTAAAAGAGCTTAAGTTAGACGGGGGGCACTGGCTTAGTGATTAGCACGTTTGCCTCACACCTCTGGGGTTGGGGGTTCAATTCACGTCTCCACCCTGTGTGTGCTGAGTTTGCATGTTCCCATGCCCCAGTCCAAACACATGCATTGTAGGCTGATTAGCATTTCCAAGTTGTCTGTAGTGTGTGAATGGGTGTGTGCAATTGTGCCCTGTGATAGGTATCCTCCACCCTGTGCCCTGAGCTACCTGGTATAGGCTCCATGCTCCCCTGTGTAGGAAAGGCGGTATGGAAAATGGATGGATGGAAGTTAGACATGTGAGCTAATCTTTGTCTGGCATGTTCTTCCACTACCTAGAAAGAAACCACACTTGAATTCAACAAGCACTAAAAGCCATAGAATGTTTTTTCTAGAACTGACCAGGGAATTTATTTGCTCTATGCTTATTTGCTGTTTATGGTGACGTTAGCCAGTTCACAGAAACACCTCTCCTGCTGAGTGATCCATCATCATTCTGAACTGTCACACAAACTGTGATATGCCATCAGCATAAAGTGAAGAAATGTCTTCTTGGTTTCTTTTGATCCTATACACAAGGTTTTGTAAGTGTCTAGAGTCAGTTTTGAAATCAGATCACATCACTTTCTGTACTATTGCAAATATTTGTTTTACATAACACCCAATATTAACACATTTGTCCTATCGCAATTTAAACCAGCTTTTCTTCCTCATACCTACAGTAACATGTTCTCTTAATTACAATACATTCTACTCATATATAGTTATGTTTAAAGTTCTGGAACATGTTTCTATGGAAAGATAATGTACATATTTATAAAAACTTTGCACACATAACTACTGTCACAGATGCTGACCAATCAGATTTGAGCATTAAACAGCACTGTGGTCAATCTTAAAACTGCTATCCTTCTACCACAAGTTAAATAGAATGTACCTCTCAGTAGTAACTGTTTACTGAGCTGGAAATCCAGCCTGGTGAATTAAACACATTCTTCAACCCGTACATTATTTGCAAAGAATGACACAGAGATGAATTTGACACCATTATCAGACACGAATCAATGAGCTTTAAAATAAATAATGCATTACAGATGCACCAAGATTTTTTTTTTATGCATTAGTAAAATATTAATAGCTAGAGCACTGCCTGTCTGTTATCACTGCACAGTGATCACTAATACAATAACCCGTATTCGTTATTTTCTAGAAAGACTCCAGCATGCCATCTGTTTTTGTTTTTGAAGTTTATAATTTGTGGCAGCACTGTGGCACACTGGGTAGTGTTGCTGCATTAGTGTCCCTGGTCATGAGCTTAGGTGGAAGCTTGGGTTGTGTGCATATCCTCTGTGGGATTCCTCAAGGTTCTCTGTTTGCCGCCCACTTCCCAAAAACATGCCAGTAGGTGGATTGGCTAAGATAAATTGCCACTATGTGTGAATGAGTGTGTGGTCTCTAGTGTTTGGGAGTTTTTAGAGAATGAATTCAATCTCAGTCTGTAAGATGAGTGTTTCTTTAAATGACCTTGCACTCTCAGAAATAAAGGTGGGATGGGATGGTACCACTGTGGGTATATATTATTTTATACCTTTAGTATGTATCTTTCACCTGAAAACATGAATATAGTATACAGTGCCCCCCACTGATATTGCCACACTTTGTAAATGTGAGCAAAGGAGGCTGTGAAAAATTGTCTTTATTGTTTAACTTTTGATATTTTGTTAAAAAAAATTCACAAAAATATTCTGCTAGCAAAAAGTTTTGACTAAAAGGGTCCCAATAATTGTGGCACACATTTATTTAACAAAGATATTTTATTTTGGATGAACCTGTGTTGTGTTTGTAATTGTTTGATATCCATGAGAGCAGATTATTTTTTGAATAAATTATCAAAAGGTTAAACAATAAAGGGAATTTTTCCACAGCTCTCTTTGCTCAAATTTCAAAGGGTGCCAATATTAGTGGAGGGCACTGTACCTTTGACAATAATCTGAGGTACATAATTGGACCTTAAGGTCCACAAAATGCACTTTCTTAGGTAAAATAAACATACACTGTAAATTTACAAAACATTTTACCACTACAAGGACAAGAAAAAGTCAAATTTATCATATAATGAGGAACACTAAACTTTTATGAGTCTTGGAATACGGTCGTTTATGTGACTTTATCATTTTATTTACAGTTGTCAGTGCTTTATAACTTAAACTAATGATGGTCACATGTTTAATTGGGGATATGTTTGTATATATATTTTTTGAACAATGATAAAGAGAGATGGTTGCGTAGTTCCGCTCTGCATGCATTATTCATTGTTTTGCTCTGCAGCCTGAGATCACTGTGTTTGGTGTAACAAGTCTTTATATTGTGTTGTGTGAGGGCATCACATGTCATATGACCTATAAAAGCTCAATAACTCAATAACAGTTTCAAAAAATCCCAAGTTCACTTTCATTTTTAATGTAATGAAAAATGATGCTTTCACCTTTGGAACCTCAACGATGTCTTCTTTGAGACTCTTAATTAATTAAATGTTCACTTGGAACTGTTGCCAACTGTGAGATTTGGGCGTTTCCATGGGAATGAGATCTTTATTGTAAGATTAATATTTTGGCTGTGCTCTGTGTCTGTCTTCCTCTCTCAAGTCCTCTCTTTCATTATAAAAACACTTTCACACACGCTGCTATTCCAGACACACATCAAAACTAGCAATTACCAGACCCCTAGACGCTTCCACTTAGAGGCATCAACAATGGCTCATGGAGCTCCTTATGCCAAAAAAAAAACCCTCCTTTCTCTGCAAGATCTGACAGACGACCACGGGGTGCTGTCACCACAAGGAGCTTTCTGATACACACATTACAGGGTCGGAGAAAGACAGCAAGTTTGGAAAAACTCATTGTACAAGTGAACGCTTGACTTGTGGAAGAGAGCACTGATGATTCAGTGGTAAGTGAATGGCGGCAGCTTGTTGTACAAAGCAGCCCTCTTTCAGAAATGAAATACAGTAAAGCCACAGACACATGCCAGGCTGCAGTTATACACACAAACACACATATGCACAGTACAATCATGAGAATCAGATTTGAAAAAAGCTGCTTCCATTCAGCAGGTTTTTTGAATCCATACCAATAGCTGCTGCCAAATCTACATAGCTGAGCGCAAGGGATTATTTATTCAGAAAGCAGGAATAGAAATGTAGTAATGGCTTAATTTGTTTTTCGCTTTGCTTTTGTTATTTTTTCATGTTTATTTCATCTGAACTTGATCTGAACCAATTTCATCCAAGAGCTGAAGCAATTGTGTCAATTTTCCAGGAATGTTTTAAGACAGTATGCTGGCACAAACACTCTCACCTCATCATAGTAAATTCTGAAGTCAGCTCTTTTTGATCGCAGGTCCCACATCACTATAGTGCCGCTCTCGAAGCCAATCAGCAGCTGAGAATGAGAAAAAATTCAACAACAAAATGGACCAGAATCAGGTGAGATCTCCTAATAATAAAATATTTAAAGGTCAAAAAGGTCAATTTACAGACTCTTCTCAGAGATAAAAAGTTTAGAAACTAGATATTCTGTCTGGTTCCAGATCGTGACAGTGATAGCATTAATAACCAATTATCAATACTTTGTAGTAACATGTACTCTGAACAGACTACTACAAGAGTACTACAACATTAAAAATGAAAAAAAAAAATGTCTCTTGTACCTTCCCTTCGTCTTTTGGACTGTCACTCAGGTGGACCACAGGCCCTGGGTGTGTCTTTGTCGATCTGTGAAAGACAACAAAAATAAACACATATAAATATATATTTAAGACGTCATATAGTATGTGATGTACTGCCTCCATACATATATGATGACACCAACATACATATCTATTTTTAGAAGGTACATATATTTTAAGAATGTTGCCATTGCTTAGCTTGTTAGTTTGACCAGGTCCACCCATGCTGTGAAGGTATGAGCAAGAGAAAATATTGTTGCAAGAAGCGAGAGCACAAAGAAACAACTGTTTTTGACCTCTCTCCCACACTTATACACATCTCTAGTTTGACAGGGGAAAAGGAATTGGCTTGTTTTTATGTCTTTTTAACCCTCTTACCCCTTAGTCCCCACAGTATTATGTCCCACAGCCCTATATTCCCCATAGAAACAGCACGCCAACCCTGAGTTCCCAGGCCAAAATTGGCCCCAAAATCAACATTTTAATTTGAACATTTTTAGGCCTTCAAACAACTATATAATAATGTATTTGTGTAATATTACTTTGAAAATTAAGCAGTTCAGTGTTTTTACTCCACTTAGAGCACAATTCTTAACTAGAGAAATGACGAAAAATGCTCGCTAAAATCCTTATACTCATTTAGAAGTACCATACGAGCATCAGCGTAGTCAATGCCTTTGAATAAATTCAAGTAATAAATAAATAAATAAATAAATAAATAAATAAATAAATAAATGCATTTTAGTGCCAAAAGTCAAGTTTCTGGTGATAATCAGACCAGCAGGTAGTGTTTTAACGAATGCACAGGAACGGTCCCGTTATGACTCCGGACCCCTGCAGTGTCAGTCGCACTGGTTGATGCTGAAGATGAAGACGGATCAGGGTCTGAATCAGGAGAGTTTGCGTCTCTATCAGTTTCGGTTTCAACATCGCCTGAACTTTCACTGCTGTCACTATCTAGAATCCTCGCTCTCGCCTGTGTAACTGTGTATGTTTTCTCTTTTTTTTCACTATTTTAGATGTACCTGTGTTCACTGTAGGTGTAACTTTACCTGGAACATGATTAGCTTTTCGCTTTGGCATTTTTAGTTCACTTCTACTATTACACCAATATTCACGCTTGGATCTTCATCGTAATGCCGGCGTAATAATGTAATCACGTCGTGACGTCATGATGTCATCAACCTTCCAGGTTAAAAAATAATAATTATATAAGTAAGGAATCATAGCAGAGTAATGCCGGTACACCGGCCTTACGGGGATAACGTTTACACTGTAAAGCCGCTATATCGGCCTTACGGGTATTTGGTATAGACGACCAAGCCAGTATATCGTCCTTACGGGAATAGATCAAAGACGGGCAAGCCGGTTTTTCGGCCATACGGGGTAACAGGGTTAAGAGACTCTTAATAGGTTCAGCAATAAAGGCTCCACATTCAAAACAGCTCGTATTTGTGGAATAAATAAATAAATAAATAAATAAATAAATAAATAAATAAATAAATAAACGAGAGCAAGCCATGATCGAGAACAAAGACCATCAAACCCTTTTCAAGGTCAACTAGTTGGCTTTGTGTGTTGTTCCAATGATTATGCTAAGTCTCATAGAAAAATATCTAAAAATCTCATAGACTTTTTGTCAACTTTTTTGTATGCAATTTTTTAAAAATTTTTTTAGAAATTCTCAGATGAGACCAAGACCATATTTAGTGAGACCAATTCTCAAGACTAGAGACAAATCCAAGTTCATACAGAAAAAATCTTGAGGCCATTGAGACTCTATTCCTACAGCCCTACAAGTACCTGCTTCACATTTTCATTCATTCAAGGTGACTATACAGTATATCACAAGTTAGGGGTTAAAATGGAAAGTTCAGGCAAGAAGCAGGTACACCACTAAACCACAAAAGATCTCTCTCATCAGAAAGACAACTTTAGACTGGGACCCAGTGATATTTGAAACTGATGCAGAATTTTAATTGCAGTCTCATTTTAGGATGCACTCAAAAATCTACATATAGATACATCAGATGCTGAATGATAGCTTCATCTCCATGTATGTCTGTGTTCCCTTTCGAGACTCTAACACAGCTCAACATGACCTATCATCCCTTAAAATATAAGTATGACATTCATTAAATCTCTTCTCTGTCCTGGCACACTGATGCTGGAATAGACTTCCTTTGTCCAAACAGCTGAGTCACTGGCAGTGTTAAAAAAAAAAAAAAGACTGAAGATCTATCTCTTCACCAAGCACATAAATGAGTGCTAAATTTAAAAACCTTGACTTGTTCTGTTTTGTTTCTGTACTAACTCCTCTCTAAAAGGAGGTTTAGCTTAATATTATTCCTAGACTCTGATCTATTTGTGCTATCATGATATGTTTTTGATTGAGACAGTTCTTTAGGTCACTCTAGGATAAGTATGTCTGCCAAATACTGTGTCTGAAGCTTCCAAAGTTGCACTTCCATGATTCTCAGCCCATAACTTGATCAAATGGCCTCCAGTCAAGCACCTATCCTCATTCAAAGTCACCCGATTACTTTCCTTTTTGCAACCGCACTCTTCAAGGACTCTCAGTGTTATTGTGTGAAGTCTCGAGCCAGCATTGTGTCTGTGATGAGACCATTCCATTCCATACCTCCATTTAGATTGATTCCATGTTAAATGCTATTTGGGCATTTATTTAAAAGTTACTCTACATGTACAAAATGAGAATGATAGTGTCTTCCTTTTCTGGAGCCAATATCAGCCCTTTCTGTATCTCCATGCACTATTTTGTACATAATTTGTCTATTTTCTCCCAATACTTGTTCCAGTTAAGCACAGGCTATTGTTCAATTTGAGCATTATGCTGTATATTTTTTGACAGTACACCATGTACTCGACTATCTAACACTTATCTAATATCTTACATTGAACACTAATGCTTTGCGCTAAACAGAAGTGACAAAACAGAAATGATTGGCATTCTAAACCTGTGCCAGAACAGTTTCCACTAGAATAAGTGCCCATTTTAAAATCCTAAATTGTAACCCTTTTACTTCTAATTTGTGTCTGGGACATAGCAGCATTCTTGCTGGGTCTGTTGCTTTCTGTTTTTTACATTTTTTTTTATTGAAACTGCAGTGTTCAATTATGACTCCTTGCAATCCATTATTTAGAGCACAGCTGCAATCATTCCCAACACTTTATTTTCATCCGGGTCTAAATAGTACATGGCTCACTTATTTAAAAAAAATAAATAAATAAATAAATAGGGTAATGTGTAATATGTGATATGAGAGAAAGCTACAATATTGTCATAAACACTTCTTGTTTGTTTCCTGCTTTTCTGAGTTACCCTCCAGTCATTGCTTGCACATCTGTATAGTTTATGTCTTTTTCTGTTTTCCCAGCATGTGTTTGTAGTTTGCTTTTTATCAAATCTAGCTGTGGAAAAGTTCTGAACCTTGTTTCATGGTGGATTTGTTTCCTCAGGTCTAATTCCTGTTATTTTCACTTCTGTCAGACTGTCTAGATTATGATTATGGATTTGCCTGCATTAACCTTTTCTGCCTGTGATTATTGGAACAGCTTGAATAAAAAGACTGCACCCTGATGTCCCGACAACACAGAGTGTGAGGCCCACACATGTATTCCTTATATTTAAAAAATGGATATCAAAAAGCTGGTAACACTTTACAATAACAGTACATGAATAATCATGCACAAATACATGAATTAATTATCATACTTAAGTATGAACTAATGATGAGTTAAGGCATGTACTAATCACAAACTAATCAAGAACTAATGTCAAACACGACATGAGTCTTATGAATTCATGTGTGAATAACGGCCATTTTAATTACATGTTAGTACATGTTTGTTAGTTAATGTACTAATTAACATTGAGATGAAATTATTGATATATTGGTGTATTAGTATGGGCTATTACTGCGTCTTTCTGTGTTCGATAAGGAGGAACAATATAATCTATGAAAGTAATCCTTGTAACACTTAATAACAGTTATAGCTACATTTATGTTATTGTTATAATTACTTATAAGTGATACACTTGCTTTTTCAGTGCATTATACACTGTCACAGCTCAGTCAGATCTGAACTCAATTTCCCAAGATACAACACTCACTTCTCATGCACGCATGCGCTCACCATCCCCGGAGTTCTGATCAGACACACCTGGCACCAATCACACACACACACTCTCACCGCTAGTACTTAGGGATGTCATTCACCTAGAGTCAATGCAAAGTATACGCTCAGTCAACTCGTTTCTCTGCGTTACCAAGCCGTTCTAGTTAGTTTGTCTTCTCGTGATCCTTGACCCTTGTTTCCGGTTTTAACTACGCTCTCTGCCTGACCCTGTTTGTGTTGTTCGTCCGATCGCTTGACCTTTGCCTGTCTTATGACTACGTTTCTTGAACTTCCCGAAACCATGCTTTACACCTGCCGCCCGCTCCTGCTTCCGTGCCGATTCGAGGTTCGTGACATACATCAATTTATAAGTATTAATTAGTCAGTCTTATGGTTCCATTAATGTATTCATAAAATTACAGCCTGCATTTTATGTTATTATATTATAGTTACAATGACTTAGACGGAATGTGGATCTATTTCTATGTTCAATAAGTGAATTGTTTTATATTGTTGTTGATAGTTGTGTTGTGTGGCCTTATAAATAATGATTGTGAGTTATAATACAATTACTAACCTTTATAAATGCATCACTGATGGCTTTAAGTAAAGTGAAAGCATAGGATGTAGTTTCCATAATGAAAATATTAAGAAATCATGAAGATGTGCTTATTACACAAATAGAACATGTCCAGATGGCACAAACCACCAACAAAATACACCAAAAATATATCCAAACAGCACAAAATGAAATAACAAATTGGAAAAGCATGAAACTCTTAGCTACATGTGCAATTTCACAAATAAAAAGTTTGAAACTTACTGATCTCACTTAGCCTTTACTGAAATCAGCACCAAAGCCCTGTTAGCACTGTCACATATGTAATACAGGTATGCAGAAGGTGCTGTTTCCACCCTATGACATGGACGTGGGATTGGATTTTAGGAGGCAAAAATAACTATTTGAAACAAATATGAAAGTGAAAAATATAAACTAGTATATACAAAACATGAACAAAAGTGCAAAAAGACAGCATAAAAAAAATCAAATTAAGAGTCAGAGTCTAGTGCGCATCATTGAGTTTGGCTGTCCTTGACATCATCCCCACTCAGTGAAACAACGATGGTCCACTATAGTACACAGGAACACATCACAAGACCAGCATTTGCAAATAGTCTTGCTGTACTTCTTCCTTTGAAGGCAGTATACAGTGTTTTCTTCCAGCTGAGGCTTTGTCTCTCTTGGCAGAGGTTGAGGTGTTTACAATTGTCACTGGATAGCATGGTCTCTTCTCTGCCACCAGTGACATGTCACTGACAGCTTCAGCCCTCACTGGCTCAGACACGCTGGACTTATGGCTTCATAACTCCCCAAATCCACAATTCTAGACCTTGTGGCTGCCATTCTTTCATCAATGGCCAGGTTCTGGTGAGGCTGGTAGTATACCCGGCATGTCAATAAGAGCTGCTTCTTGGTGGGCATAAAGCATGGGCTTTATAGAAAGTTTTACCATAATCCTGCGCCATCCAATGATGTTTGTGTACGCAGCTGCATATGGCAAATTATATAAAAGGTTCATATTCTTTATTATAGCGTTTTTGATTAGGTTTAACCGAACACATTAATTAATACATTAACTAATAAAGAACATGTACTAACATGTATTTAAGGTGGTCGTTATTCACGCATGAATTCATAATGCTTGCGTCGTAGTTAAGTTTAGCATTTAATTAGTCCATGATTAGTACATGCCTTAACTCATCATGCCATTGTGATGTCATCTCAACGCACATTCAGCCAAAGCCCTCTTCGATTCATGTGCGTAGAACAGCTAAAATCTCATTCACCAACAAACACCACTGTAAAAAAAAAAAAGGAAAAAAAAACCCATTTCCTGTCATTCAAGTAGTTTTCCGGAAAAAAAACCACTAATTTTTTTTAAAAATTCGCATGGATTGGTTTATAATCAATTGTGTTCATTAATCATTTCTATAATAGAATATCCAGAGTATGGTGGACACTCCACATAAGGCTAATAATGAACCGATTTAAAACAGGTTATTTAACAAAGCATAATGTCTAATCATTTAAGAAGGAGACATTTTCTCTAAGGACATGTTTATATAACATTTATAAAAAAGAGTCTCCAGTGTCAGTGACTTGTAACTGTAAGTAAGTTTTATGCCACAGGAGAGTCTTCAGGACAGAGGGCTTTCCAGTTTCTCTGTAAAATAACAAACTTTGTTTTATTGTCTTATTATCTTAAAGAGAACCTTAATGTTAAAGTGTTTTCCTAAAAGTGAATCATATTTTATACAAACTACTGTTTATAGAACAGTTCTCTCTCTCTCTCTCTTTCTCTCGCTCTCTCTGTCTCTATCTCTCTGTCTCACTCTCTCTATGTCTCTCTCTGTCTCTCTCTCGCTGTCTCACTCTGTCTCGCTCTCACTCTCTCTGTGTCTCTCTCTCTCTGTCTCTCTTTGTCTCGCTCTCTCTGTCTCTGTCTCTCTCTCTGTCTCTCTCTCACTCTCTCTGTCTCTATCTCTCTGTCTCACTCTCTCTGTGTCTCTCTCTCTCTCTCTCTGTCTCGCTCTCTCTCTCTCTGTCTCTCTCTGTCTCTCTCCCTCTATGTCTCTCTTTGTCTCGCTCTCTTGGTCTCTGTCTCTCTCACTGTCTCTATCTCTCTCTGTCTCTATCTCTCTCTCGCTCTCTCTGATTCTATCTCTCTGTGTCTCTCTCTGTCTCGCTCTCTCTGTCTCTCTCTCTGTGTCTCTGTCTGTCTCTCTCTCTCTGTGTCTCTCTCTGTCTCGCTCTCTCTGTCTCTCTCTCTGTTTCTATCTCTCTGTCTCGCTCTCTCTGTCTCTCTCTGTGTCTTTCTCTGTCTCTTTGTCTCTGTCTTTCTCTGTCTCTATCTCTCACTGTCTTTCTCTCTCTCTCTCTCTCTCTCTGTCTCTATCTCTCTCTGTGTCTCTCTGTCTCTCTCTCTCTCTCTCTGTCTCTATCTCTGTGGTTCTCTCTGTCTCTATCTCTCTCTCTTAGGATTGTGTGTAGCGGGCGAGAATACAGGTGGTTAGAGCACGTATCTGAGTGTTTCTAGTTTTTTCACATAATTTCCTTTCTGTTTTCTTCTTTAGTCCACTGTTCTAAAGTAAGAATTTAATTAAGTTAACAGTGTGTGAGCCAACGACTGTTGGCAAAACTCGCTCCAAAGTGGAGCTAAATGGAGATTTCTCCTGCCTGACCCTGAGATATGGGTGTAAATGTACGCCAGATGAGTCCATGCCAATCGAGGAAGTTCTGAACTGCATTCAGTAATCAGGTTGGTGGTTTAAACATAAGATCAGCTTCTCGGATGAACAAAGCAGTGGTGGTTTTCCTTGCCGAGGTTGAAATGGTCGATACGCTAATTGAACACGGGCTAGTGATAAACAATGAGTATGTACATGTGTTTACGTGTGTGGCGTCTCTAAGAAAATCGTGCTGTTTAAGGTGCCTCCTTTTATTAAAAATGAAACTTTGAAAAGGGTGCTCGAGCGCTATGGAAAGTTAACAGCACAGATTAATATGATTCCTTTGGGTTTTAAAAAAAAAAGGACATTAAACACCAAATGTCTTTTCACCGTTTCACCTACATGATTTTAAACACACAACATGAGGTGCTCAGTCTCTCTGTGAATAAATATTACACCATCTTTATTAGCTCCGAACAGATGAGATGTTTTGTGTGTGGTGAACATGGCCATGTCAGACGGACATGTCCGAGCAGGCAGGAGAGCAGCCAGATAGAGACACCGACAAACCCAGCAGCCGAGCGTGTCTACAGCTCACGTAGTGTAACGAATCCTACCGTGCAACTAGAGGGAGAAACGCCCAGTAACCAAACCGAGATGATGTGATGCCACACATAATACTGACAACACTGCTGAAACCCCAACGGGCAATAGCGCTGATCCAGTTCTACAACGTAACCCTAGTGTTAAAAGGAAAAAAACTGCAAAAAAGCAAGAACCTCCGCCCCCGCCGGCTCTGTCCTTGTCTCAGACAGACCCTGCCAGGAGCGAGGAGCACTCACAGCCTGTTCATCCAGAGGCTGATCTTAATGTTTTACTAGAGCTAGAGGAGGAAATGCAAGAAACTTGTTCTGAGATGGCTTTAAAAAGCTCACAACGTGATAATGAGTCAGAAAACGAATTTGAAGATATAGTAAGTGGCTCTGGTGAGGACGCCGATTCCTCAGAGATGATAGCTAGACTAAACAAAACTTTCAATCGTTCTCAGTTTTATACCACATCACAGATAAACATTTTTTTTTAGATCTGATAAAAGGGGCTAAGAAACCCAAAATTTATGCCTTTTTTTCCTAATCTCTCACGTTTTTATCTGTCATGTCACATAGCAATGCAACATGCCAATCTTGAAGAACTTGACCAATCAAAATGCTACCGCCTAAAAAAATTAATGCCAAAAGTGAAAAGTATGATACAATACAAGTCCAAAAAGAAGAGGCAATGTTAATTTAAATAAATAAAAACATGGCTTCTCTAAACATTGGCTCAACATTAATGGATGCCGTAATGCTTAGAAATGTTTTAGTCTTTTTAATTTGTTGTCACTAGAAAAAGCTAACATAATATTCCTACAAGAAATGCATACAGACACCAATAATCAAATACAAGGGTTAAGTGAGTGGAAAGGTCAAGTTTGGCACAGTCATGGTTCAAACATGAGTGCTGGAGTCGCTATATTGCTTTCTGCAGATATGCCACCAATATTCAACCAATAAACGCAGTAGAAATAATACCTGGAAGAATGCAGAGAGTAGATATCGACCTACAGAAACTCTCACTTTCCCTGATAAACATTTATGCTCCCAGCATTGGCACAGAATGTGTCCGTTTTTTTGTTTTTTGTTTTTTTTTGATCTTTTGAATAAAGCTATCTCAGATATTCCTCTAGAAAGAAAAATCATTTTAGCTGGAGATTTCAATTGCACTTTGAATCACAGTATAGATCGAAACCACGGTGAACCTCACGCTCGTTCAGCAGAAGCACTCAGAACTGTAGTACAAAATCATAATCTAGTAGATGTGTGGAGGGAAACTCTACCCACGGACATACAGTACACCTGGTTAAAATCCACCCCTGAAAAGATTCTTACAGCAAGACTTGATAGGTTTTATACTCAAAAGTTTAACATAGGCAGATTTTATAACAGTTATATTCATCCCACTCCACTCTTTGACCATCATTACATTTCTGTCGCTGTCACTACCACATTGAGCACTCTCCAGCATTGGCATTTTAACAATAGGTTATTGCAGGATCACCACTTTATTCATGCTTTTACACTTTTCTGGAAGTCTTGGAGAGAGAGAGAAAGTCAAAGTATGCGTCAGTAAACCAGTGGTGTGACATTGGTAAAGTTCAGATTCAGATCTTCTTGCAACAATACATGAAAAACAGCACCAGAGGTATCAAGGAAAAGATCAACTTTCTTGAAAAAGAAATACTGAAACTGAGCAGCTCAATAAGTGAAGAAGAAGAAGAAGAAACAAGAACAAAAGAAATACTGGAAAAGAATACAATTCTTCTGAAAAACTTGAATGAAGAGAGAGATCAAGGTGCCATGGTGTGAGCCAAGTTGACACAATACAATAAGATGGACTCATCTACATCTTTCTTCTTTGCACTGGAGAAAAAAACCAGAGAGAAGAAGCCTATCAGCCACTTGAAACTACCCTGTGGACAAGAAACTACTGACAAAGATGACATAATTCTACAAGCGTTATCTTTTAATGAGGAACTGTACAACAGTCAGCCGTGATCCTGAAGCCATTGAAGAACTTCTGAATGGACTACCACAGCTGAGCGAGTGTGAGAGAAATTAACTTGATGAATCACTCTTGTTCAAAGAGCTCAGTACAGCTGCTCAACAACTGTCAAACAGAAAGTCACCGGGGCTGGATGGACTGACCTCCGAATTTTATAAAACATTCTAGTCTTTGATTGGCCCAGAACTGCACTTTGTTATAGTCAAATGTATAAAATTAAAAGTATTACCCTTCAGCTGTAGAAGAGCTGTAATCACTCTGTTACCCAAAAAGGAGACCTTGGCAGCTTAAAGAACTGGCGTCCTGTGTCTCTCCTTGGGACAGATTATAAAATCTTTTCAAGGGCATTAACATACTACCTTAAAAGATTTTTAGCCACAACAGTCCACGAGGACCAGTCATACTGCATCCCAGAACGCTCAATTTTCAACAATCTTTTTCTAGTGCGAGACCTGTTGCACATTATAGAGCTAAATAAGGTAGAGATGGGACTAATGTCACTAGATCAAGAGAAGGCATTTGACAGAGTGAGCCATGGTTATCTTTTTAAGACCCTAACAGCTTTTGGTATTTGTGGACGCTTCATCTCATGGATGAATTGGATGTGTACAGTATGCTGAAAATAAACTGAACACTAACAAGAACTCTTCCCATGCGCAGAGGTGTTCGACAAGGATGTAGCCTGTCCGGCCTGCCGTACACTCCCTCCATTGAGTCCCAGCTAAGATGCCAATGAGAAAATCTGCAAGGGTTTTCAGTGTTAAACCCTAACTTATCTGACGTGACTACAATCAAGCTCACAGCATATGCTGATGATGTGACGGTGATAATAATAATGAGTTTTTATTGTTCACGTATACATTACAGCATAGTGAAATTCTTTTCTTTACATAGGAAGAAAAGAATTAAAAACTAGGGTCAGACATGATACAGCACCCCTGGAGCAGAGAGGGTTAAAGGCCTTGCTCATAGAGTGGCAGTTAGGCAGAGCTGGGGCTTGAACCCCTGACCTTCTGATCAGTAACCCAGAAACCTTAACCGCCAAGCCACCACTGATAAGGTGAGAGGATGACATCAGTCAAGTGTGTTCAGGCCTCAATGTCTTCCAGAGAGCATCATCTGCACATGTGAATCGAAACAAAACTGATGCCTTGCTTCTAGGTCACAGGCAGGAAGAAAATATACCTCACCTCCCCAGCATTGTTCATGGAACAAAGAGGGACTGAGGTTACTTGGGATCTTCATTGGCACAGATCGACACATGCAGAAGAACTGGGATACATGACTAATAAGGTTCTAGAAAAGCCAAATAGATGGAGATGGATTCAATCACAGCTGTCCTATAGGGGCAGTGTCTTAGTGATGCACAACTTGGCTGCCTCAATGCTGTGGCACCGTCTGACAGTATTGGATCCACCTTGAGAACTCTTACACCAACTTCAGAAGTGCTTTGTGGACTTTGTCTGGAGCGGTCCCCATTGGATATGATCCGATGCACTGAGTTTACCAGTGTGTAAGGGAGACCAGAGCCTGATTCATCTCCTGTCCAAGGTGAAGGCCCTGAGACTACAAACTGCTCAGAAACTGTTGTACTGTCCAAGCACTGTGCCATGGGTTAGTTTTTGGCTTGCAGTACTGAGGTTTGCAGGAAGAATGGGACTCGACAGACAGATGTTCTTAATGTCCAATAATGTCACAAAGACTGTGCCTATCAGTCACTTTTATGGAACAGTTTTTAAAGACGGCTCAGCTTAGAATGAAGCGGAAAGATCATTATGGTCTGAACAAACCACTTTTCTATAACACCTGGTTCCCTGAACAAACTGAGTCCAAAAGCAAGATTACTGCTTTCATCTCAGCAGGAGTAGCCAAGGTGGGAGAGCTTATTGACCAGGATAAGCGAGACTGGGTACAAGTACACCAACTTTCCAGAGAGATTGGAGGCAGGTCAGAGTGGATTATGGGGAATGTGGTAAGGACTTTGAAGACTTTGCTCCCCACATCCCTACTGACGTTCATAAACAACTACATGACTGGAGATCCTGACCAAATGCCATTTCCAGAGTTGTACAGAACCCCCAGTGAAGCTCCAGATGATGATGGCGCAGATCAACTTCTCTCATACAAAGGATTTTAAAATGTCCCCTATCCAATGGCAACAAAGGACCAATTGTAGAACTTCTACATAAAACACGAACTTTCAAGAGAGCTCAAAGGCCGGACAGACACAAAGTGGAGAACACACCTGTCCACGCCTCCGTCTCAGTCCCCTACGTGGAGGGTGCTCTATAAGAGTCTCCTATCAAAGCGATCTGGAGACCTACAGTGGCGAGTTCTTCACTCTGCAATGCCGACCCTTCCTGTTTAAGTGCAACTCTCCCCTCTGCAGGTTCTGTGCACTACCAGACATTGTGTTCCACTGCTTTTGTGACTGCCACAGACTAGATCCTCCTTTCAACACAGAATAATCAACAACCTCGGTTCATCTTCTTCTAAAGCAACGTTTATTTTAGGTTTTCATGCAGAGAACACTGCACATTGATCAACTTTCTAGTTAGACAGGCAAAAGTAGCCAAAGCTCTAATGGAGTCATGGACTAAAATGGAACATGAGTTCCATATAATGAATGGCAATATGGAAATGTTTGAAAAGACAAATGAGTGTTTATTTTTGATAACGTATAATGGTGAAATTGTTCTTCATTGGTGTTTGGTTTATTAATCTAACCATCCTTTACTTTCATGTTGAAACATGGAGATCTATTTTTTCTTTTTGAATGAGTGATTATTCTGTTTTTCCTAAATAATTGGTAAATAAAGAGAGTTTAAAAGTAAAAAAAAAAAAAGGTCTCTCTCTGTCTGTCTCTCAGAGTTTGCGAGTGCACCACTGCAGCTCCTCTGACACACGGTGTTCCCCTGCAGCAGGGAGGGGCTGTCGCCGTGTCGGCGGCAGCATGATAAAGTTCTTCTTGCTGACTCATCAGTCTGATGCTGCAAGGTGCTGATGCTGCAACCGATGCAGTTACCGATAACTGCGAGGAAGTAGAATAATGTCTGGTATAAACTTCCTCTTAATGCTGCATTTTGTGTATATACTGTATATATGAGTGCACACACATACACCTTAGGACACACAGATCATAGTCTTTAATCTCAGTTACAGATTATAGCAGAACTCTCTTGTTTGTTTGTGTAGCAGGAAGGAAGAAAGGTGCTGGAAATTAATTTCCTTAAAAGATTAAGCTCCTTGAAGGCGAGATGTTTGAAGTTTCTCCTTTTAATTTCAAATACAAAAACATATTTGATACACAGGAATTACCTTCTTTATGCCTTTCAAACAAAGAAACAATGAAATTAATAAAGCTTCCTTCTGGAAAGACAATATGCAGATAGTACGACTTCTCTGAAGTTTATTTCAAATAATATTTTGGCTTCATATACAGTAGATGAGACATGGCATTTCATAGTACTGCTTATGTAGCTAACCTTGTAGCTATCGACTGTTTGCCTCTTCTATTTCAGCAGTAAGTTCATGCAAGGCTACTTTTTCATAGGAACTTCTAAATAATGCAAATAACAACTGATGAAATAAAAATGACCATCTGGTATCTAACCATCTCTATTAGAGAGAGAGAGAGAGTGAGAGAGTGAGTGAGAGAGAGAGTGAGGGAGTGTGTAAGAGAGAGAGTGGAGAGCGTGAGTGAATGAGTGAGTGAGAGTGGGAGAGAGAGTGAGAGGGAAAGAGTGAGGGAGAGAGAGAGAGAGAGAGACCGAGGAAGACACAGAATCATGAAGTTAACAGGTGGCATGGATAATGAGATGTTACAAGTGTGTGGAAGAATAAACGTGAGCAGTAGACAGACACTTCAGCCTTGGGAGCGTCCACATCAACTGTTCATCCCTGTCACAATCAAAGAGCAGATCCCTCGAACCTCTCTGGCTGCTCGCCACATGTAGACTATTAATGCTCTCTAAAACAGTGAGGCCCATTGATAACCAGCATAATTCATCCCAGCTTCCTGCAGCTCTGCATATCTCCTCAACACATATGGCTATTTTGGGCCTCTCTTTCCCTACTCATTTCAATATTTCTGCCCTTTTGTTTAGTCAATGCTTTCATTTCCCCTGCCACTGAGTCCTATTCATACATAAAACCCATCCCTACGCCCTCTCTCTCTCTCTCTCTCTCTCTCTCTCTCTCTCTCTCTCACTCTCAAAGAAGAAGAAGAAGAAGAGAAGAAGATGCTCAATCTGGTTGAAATAGCACTTAGTAGCAATTGTGGATGTTTGTGTGTGTGTGTGTGTGTGTGTGTGTGTGTGTGTGTGTGTGTGTGTGTGTGTGCGTATGTGTGTGGGCACACATGTGCAATTCTAATGCTCATGCTGAGTAATGAGAGCTTGAAAAAGAAACACCTACAGTATATTACATAATCAATTTCAGCTACATTATACAGAACAACTCTGTGTGTGAATGTGTGTGTGTGTGTGTGTGTGTGTGTGTGTGTGTGTGTGTGTGTGTGTGTGTGTATGTATACGTGCATACGTTCCATCCTTCAGAAATATTGTGCTTAATAAACAGTGTTAAAGAAAGGGCCTATAACTCATCACCACAAGTCAGGACTGTTCATTTCCCAAACGACTTGAGAGATGTGTGTGTGTGCGTGTGTGTGTGTGTGTGTGTGTGTCTGTGTGTGTGTGTGTGTGTGTGCATGTGTGTGCGTGTGTGTGTGTGTGTGTGTATGTACTGTAAAAATATATCTGAGTGCCTCACATACTTAATGTGCTTTGCTTCCTGTGAAATGTCACACGCAAGACACAAGAGTCAACAGAAGCTCTCCAGAAGCTGTAACTATGCTAACACACTCCATTCCCGTGAGGTCACCAGGCAGCAGTACCACAAACACAGCAGTGTGAAGTGCCAGAACACCTCGGAGCTCTCCACATCGTATTGGACTTTGGCAATTCCTTTCCTCTACCACCAACAAGAGCAACAGATTATTTGAGAGCCCTCAGTCCAAATGCACATGCTGAGAGCAATCACGAGCTGAGATTGACTCTCAAAGAACAGGTCCAGAAGCTGATCACCAGTTTTACAGGCTAAGAAATTTCACTGCTCAAGCGTGAACATGTCTGAGCTCTGCAACTGGGAGATTGGATGCATCCACCGATCAAACCAGCTTCAAAGACAAGATGTTTGAATTCTCAGCTTCTATATTTTTTCCATCCTCTATTTACATTTATAGCATTTGGCAGAGCCTTATCCAGAGCAACTTACATTTATTTCATTTAAACAATTGAGCAGTTGAGGGTTAAGGGACTTGCTCAGCTTGGAAGCTTGGTAGTGCTGAGATTTGAATTCACGATCAGTAGTCCAACATCTTAATCACTAAGCTAACGTAATCACTGAGAAAGTTTGTAGCAAGAGATTAAATAAAAGCACAAAGAATATAAGGTTACAGATACAATACATTTATGGTATTTGACCAGAAGTTGAGGGTTAAGGGCCTTGTTCAAGGACCCGGCAATGGCAGGCTGGTAGTGCTGGGATTTGAACTCTCAACCTTCCAACCAAGAGGCCATTGTCTTAACCACTGAGCTTATTGTTAAGTGGGCAATGGTGGCTTGGCAGTTAAGGCTCTGGGTTACTGATCAAAGGTCAGGGATTCAAGCCTCAGCACTGCCAAGCTGCCACTGTTGGGCCCATGAGCAAGGCCCTTATCCCTCTCTGCTCCAGGAGCGCTGTATCATGGCTGACCGTGCGCTCTGACCCCAACTTCCTGACATGCTGGCGTATGCGAAGAAAAGAATTTCTCTGTGCTGTAATGTATATGTGATCAAAAAAGACTCATTATCATTAAATGAGAGCGCAATAAACACCCTGTTTACCAGTTATGTTCATCTTTTAATAAGTATGTTTAGAGATTGCACACTGTAGACCTTCACATGTATGCTAGTCTATTTGTGGGAGTTTAGACCTATTAGACCTATAGAGCCAAAAAAAATTTTTGTCAACCATACCAAATCCTGTGGAAAGTGAAGATGATAACTGAATTACAATATTAGTTATAATGGTAATAACCGTAATGGCTGTTTTAGGTACAAACCATTATGCAGGCAAACAGCTCACATCAGCTTTAATCCATGTTTCATTCTTCAAGCTCATAATGAAAAATCCAGATGTGGCCAATAGTGGTAGTTTGGCTGCAGTTTGAACTCCTGAGCTTCTGACTTCTTTACTGCTCTAATGAGTCAATTAAGGCTTAATGAGTTCATTAAAGTCTTAGGGAGTCCAAACTTTTGCACATGCAATAATCACTGTTTTTTAAGTTCATCAAATATAAAGTGTGCATTAACATTTGCAGAGAAATGTTGTTGGGGTTTTTTTAAATAGTTTGCTGAACTGCTGTACAATATAAGTTTGTGTTTAGTTCTATCAACATCCAAAAATCAATAAAACATCATTTGGCCTGGGGTGACAAAATTCTTGCATAGCATTGTATAAATTGTATCTGCTTTGACCTTATTGAGAACCAAACCTTCATGGCTCAATATCTTACAATTATAGAACTAATACTCACAAAAGATCAATCCAACAGTGAAAACGAACAAAAGACAAGAGTAAGAGAAATGAAAGTGGAAAATTTAAAAGAACATGGCATTTGCTTGAAGTTTGTAGCTTCACCATCATCATACACTAGATTCAAACAACGCAATCACTGAAGGAATTTATTATGCACCAATTTCCTTGGTGAAATCATTCAAGTGGCTACATTCGATTTGTCTACATTCATGATTAACTGATTCTGTGGGATGGGTTAGCAGATGTTAAGGCTTAAAGAAGCTGTACTAGAAAGCGTGCTCATTTTGCAGATAATAAACACGACATGCAAACGTGGAACGTATCCTAAAACATCATGCTGATTTTCCGCAAAGGATTCAGAGGTGTTGCAGGTGGAAAACAGATAACTCAGAGATGTGGGTGGATGGTTTGCAGACATGAGAGGTTTTGCCTTTCTATGTTAAGAATGTGGCAGATACAGTGTGTTCTGTTTTATTTTAGTTAACTCTGCCACAGGCCTAGTAGTTTGGAAGCACACCATGTTCAGAGCACATGCAAATACCGCTGTGTGAGGGGATGCTTCTTCTGCTTGAGGTGCACGTCTGAATATTTGAATATTTGAAGTATACTGTCAAGGTGTGTGCCAAGTTGTCTTACTCCATAAGAAGGCTTTTGTATCTAAGATATGTAAATATGTGGCATATGTGCTGCTCTAGGTTGACATAAGGGCTCTGAATAACTCTGTGTTACAGAACTGAAACAGAGCAGTTTTGTGAGCTTTTGTGGATGATGGAACTTTGATTAGTTCATATCTGTCACTATGTTTTTTTTAACCACAACTGAGATTATTAGCTTAGTCTCGGCTCCAAAAATACTTTTTTCCCTGCCTGTGCCCTTAATTTCTATCTGTGCATCCATGTTTTCTCACAAACTACGACATTGTCTGCTTATTAATCTACATATTATGAATGCTGTTATTCATTTGCCTCGTGCTTCCAGGGTTGGGGGTTCGAGTCCCTTCTCCGCCCTGTGTGGACGGAGTTTGCGTGTTCTCTCCATTCTTCGGGGGTTTCCTCCAAGTACTCCGGTTTCCTCCTCCAGTTCAAAGACATGCGTTGTAGGCTGATTGGCATCTCTAAATTGTCCGTAGTGTGTAAATGGGTGTGTGAATGTGTGTGTCTGCGATGGGTTGGCACCGTGTCCAAGGTGTCCCCATCTTGTGCCCCAAGTTCCCTGGGATAGGCTCCAGGCTCCCTTGTAGGATAAGCGGTATGGAAAATGGATGGATGGATGGAATGTTGTTATG
Source organism: Ictalurus punctatus (assembly GCF_001660625.3). Classification (NCBI taxonomy): domain Eukaryota; kingdom Metazoa; phylum Chordata; class Actinopteri; order Siluriformes; family Ictaluridae; genus Ictalurus; species Ictalurus punctatus. Next base: position 18,259,022 of record NC_030421.2, read on the forward strand.
AACAATGTCCAATGTCCTAGTAAAATGTAATAAAATGTTTTATCCTGGTTGGGATCATGGTGAATCGGGGAACACTAGGCACAAAGCACAACACAGGGCACCATGCACACAAGGGATATAAGCAAAAACGTTAATTGGATTGAACAGATAATGAGTCATAAATTAATACAAATACAGATACCAATATTAGACAGACTATAGTTGTTTTATTTTGCCAGAAATTTTTTTTTTCTTTTGTTTTTTTTTCTTTTTTTATTTTATGTGGAGATTCATAGGAGTTAAGTATGATGCTTGTTAGCAGGGATTCCAGAATTCAGCAAAATTTCCACCCCAACTATATCTCAAAAACAACACAAACACACTGCCCAAAAAGTGTGGCCATTGGAAAAGGACTCATTTTTCTTTCTTTTTTTTGTCACTGGTGCACACGCATTTCTGATTTATTCATAGAGCTACTTCTGCATATAGTGCTGACAGTCTACCTACAGTCATGTTTTTGGTAGGTTAAAGGAAACTGTAGAGCCCAGAGGAAACCCAGCGCCATAGAGAGAGCATGCACAGAATATACTGAGCTCAGGATTGTATCTGGGACCCTGGAGCTGTGAAGCAGAAACACTACTCGCTGCATGACCAGGACATCCTTAAACTGTTTTACATTTGTGCAACTGTATAAATTTTTATTTTGTCACAACACCATGATACTAAGCAGCAACAGCTGTCCTCTTTTTTTATGAAGCTAAAACAAAATCACACTTCAGCAGGATTCGGCATCATTTATCATAAGCATCTCATTTTGAACAAAACGCAACACATCTGTGGCATATGTTCCGTGTGCTGTAAATGATAACTGCTACTAATGCTATTCATTTACTTCGATTCAGTGCAATTTTACTCACATTATATGTCCATCCATCCACCATCCATAAACTATAAGATCTCACTTCCCCTCCCCTTACACACACTTCTTATAAGACTACTGAGAAGGCTACACCAACACCTCAGTCCCATGTGTGTTTACTCTGACAAACAAAGGGCTTGTGAATGTCAATCACGTCTCCTCCTACGCAAAAGACTCCCGGATGACAACCGTAAGTGACTGAAGGATGTTTAAAAACCGCGTGCCCTGCTTTCATGACTCGCCCACAAGGCTTTATTGCTACTTATACCTCCTTGTAGGCATTCAGTACCATGTCAAGCATGTCTTGATGTAAGTTAGTTTCTAAAACCAAGAGCACTTGTGCTGCATCTGATTGTTGCGGAATTCTGTTGACAATTAAAGTAGTGGAATTTTCATCCTCTCAACACTTTGCTGTGCCTCTAACTGACAAACCATACAAAACTATATTTCCATATTGATAACAGACTTCAGATAGGCTTCCATGGTGAAAGCCTAAGTTACTGACTAGATATCAATCAGCTCTTCATGCATGTAAGTGTATGGCTTTATTTTGATATATATGTTACAGAGTTTTTAGTACTTAGTACTGAGTCTCCAAAATGTCTGTCAATGTCCCTTCTATTGTTTGGGTTCATGAGTGGCCTGGAACAAGGATCTATCTATTTAAATGTATTTAAAAGTCTACAATTCCACAGAAATGCGGAGCAACAAGTTCTCTTAGGCTATATCCACATTACTCTGGATAAATATGAAAATCTTTTTTTCCCTAAGTTTTTGGCCTTCTGTCCACATGAGAAGGCATTTTTGTCCAGCAAAAATGGAGCTTTTCAAAACACTCTCAATTTGAAAACGCCGTTTTTGCGTGGTAGTATGGAAAAAATGGCGATGACGTATTTTTAGTCAGGTGACTACATCACCTGACTTAAAATACATCATCCCCATTCAACTCAAAATGAACAAGTGTCATGTAATATGGGAGATGGACTAAAATTATGTTTCCCATCAGCCACTGCACCAGGCCACATATCTCTTTCACCTCTTTCATGTTTAGCTCATTAGCACTGGTGTGTATAGTCACGTTCAGCACTGCGCTGTTGGTTTGCGTTATTTACACTGGCCTCATGTTTCACGTTATGCTCGCCATTATTTCGTGTAAGTCTTGTGTGGTATTTTGTTCGCTACATTATTAAATGTTTTACTAAAATTCCGCAATTGCATCTGCCTCTAAATCCTTATCGAGACAGCAAGGTAGTAAATGACGTTGTACTGCAGTTGTTGAGCCTGCTATCCAGTTTGATAGCATTTTTAAAGATTAATGTCACTTTAAGTAAGTAAACGCCTGACGGAAATGATGCAGGCCAAAGCTTCTTGCGTTTTTACATATTCACAGTATAGGGATGTAAGCATTTTCAGACGTTCCACTGTGGACGAGCAATTTTTGGAAAGCGTTTGAACACGTCAGTGTAGACAGAGAGCATTTTAAAGTAAAAATGTGGTTTTCAGATCTCTCTGGATTAATGTGGACATTAATCTAGATATAATCGTGTCCTCTATGATCAATCGAGTAGACAAAAAATGTCAGATTGCCAACAAAATTAACTGTGTAGTTCTTTATCCCTTTAATAACAAAACATATTAAAAACGAATTAGATTAAAGTTGACCTAATTTGTCATAAAAGAAATCAGCAACATTTCCATTTACATGTCTGTGAAATGTACAGCATAAAGAACAACAGCTAAGGAGCGTCCCGCACTCATCTGTCATTTACTACACCTACTGTACAGATAAGGAGGGTCTGCTAATATGTTCATCACCACCAGTGATTTGAAAAAAATGTGTATATTAAAATGCTGGTACTCACAGTTCTATGGCCTTGTTCCACATAATGACATATCCGGACAAAATAAATGACTCAACGTTGACAATGTGTGTGTTTCCTCGCTCTGTTCCAACATAAAGCCATTTACTCTGGAATGGAAGATGACAAAACGTGATCCTAAAAGGGAGAGGAGAGAAAATATTAGTATGAGTATAACTGTAAGAAAAGGAAACTCTGTTGGCACAGGTAGAGCTCATCAACTACATTTAAAAGACTATAATTAATATTTCACCTTTAGGAAAATACCAGTCCATAATTTGCAGTTCTTTGTTTCATGGTTTAAGGTTTACCCGATTACACCAACCTTATTCTTGTACTAATTACATGGTAGTATCTAATTCGCATGAACCTGTTTGGTAATTATTAGGGACGTGTTTTCTTAATATAAACTGTTACCGGTGCAACTGTTTCTAATGACCTGGGTGCAATGATTGAAGACAAAACATTTTAATACAAAACAAACAATGTCCAGCATTGCTTCTTTTAATTATGGCGCATTCAGATGCAAATAAGGTGTCATGTTAACTTAATTCTACACAAATGCATCCAAAAAAAGCTACAAAGAACGCAGATTCTCAATTGAAGCCTAACTTCTCAACATCTCAAATGAACAACCCATTACCAGTGAGATGTGTCCCGTGTCTCTGTCACAAAAGATTTAAAGCTGACTGCAACAGCTCTTATCTTTCTTCCTAATCAACACAACCAGGACCTTTAAAGCCATCATCCAAATCTAACCCAAGTAACCAAAGGTCATCTAAAAATTATTTCACAAACTGTACAACTGTCATTGTGCAGATAATGTAAAACTCCTAAAAGTACTATTTTCCTATGCACTGTAAAACCGGATAAGTTCATTTAACTCAAAAAATTTGAGGAAACTAATTACCTCAACATTTTTCAGTTGATAAATTAATTTCTTTAAGCCAACTACACTTAAATATAACAAGTTTGAGTTAAATTTTTGTTATATTTAAGTGTATTTGGCTTAAAGAAATTGATTTATTAAGTTAAAAATTTTGAGGCATTTAGCTTCCTCAAATTTTTTGAGTTAAATGAACTATCTGGTTTTACAGTGTGTAAATCAGGTGAAATTGGTCACAAGTTAAAGAAGAAAAAACGATGGGGGCATACTGTTATGGTGGTATGTTTCTGTATGTTTTATTCCTCTTATTCCACAGCAATTTGCCAACAATTATAATTTTATTAATGAAAGAATGACAGTTTTTAAAAAAAATCAATTTATAGTTACCTTTAATGTGGTGACCCATCCACCAAACAATTTAGATCTTGTTATCACTCATGTCATCAGCTATAACCAGTTGTTCTCCGTATAAGCCTCACTTCTTTCTCTCTCATGAAGCTAATACAGTATAATCCAGCTTGTCATGTTACTAATAAGCACTTTCCCTGTGCTGACACTGGAGACTCATTCCATAAATGTTAAATAAGCATCTCCTCACAGAAAACTAAACCATATCGAAGATTATATGCTTTTAATCCCATTTATTGCTAGTCTTATCCCTGGGAATTAGTTGCTAATATAGAAATGAGCTCATTAATAAAGTCGCCTCCAAACCTATTGGAACATCAAGGCCAATTCATTTGTTTGTGCTGTATACCAAAGACGTTTGGGGTTTGAGATCAAAAGATGCATATGAGACAAGAGTTTAGGATTTCAGCTTTTATTTCCTGGCATTTATATGTAGATGTGCTAACATGAAACATAGAACCTTTTGTATCAGACCACCCGATTTTTAGGTGAGAAAAAGTATAGGAACGGATAAGTCTTGACGTAAATTAAAATAAATAACCCTTAATATTTGGTTGCATATCCCTTGTTTACAATAACTGCATCAAGCCTGTGACTCACTGACATCATCAAACTGTTGGTCTCTTCTTTTGGGAATGCTTTACCGGGCTTTTACCGCAGCATCTTTCAGTTATTGTTTGTTTCAGAGGGCTTTCTCCCTTCAGTTTCCTCTTCAAAAGGTGAAATGCTGCTCAACTGGGTTAAGGTCTGTTGATTGACTTGGCCAGTCTAAAACCTTCCACTTTTTCACCTAATAAAGTCTTTTGTTGAGCTGGCAGTGTGTTTTGGAAGAATTTGTCGAATGGTGGATTGTGACACTGGTAGGATTGCCAACTCAGCGTGGCTCAAGGTCCCTTTCCAGTACCTTCACACTAACTGTACCTCAGTGGTGGAATGAACTTCCAACCTCCATCCGGACCACAGAATCTGTCGCTATGTTCAAAAAACAGCTAAAGACCCACCTCTTCCGTGAATACCCATCTAACTCCTAAAACACCAACCCCACATTATCCTAAAAAAAACAAACAAACAAAAAAAAACTACTCTGGCACTTACACCTCTACTTACACTTTGCTTCTCTAGAACTAGCACTACTTATATTGTTCTCTGCTTGATATATCGCTTTGCTTGTATTTCCTCATTTGTAAGTCGCTTTGGATAAAAGCGTCTGCTAATTGAATAAATGTCAATGTAAAATGTGATACCTGTACCCCTGCCCTGTGGAGGTTCTTGATGATGTCACTGACTGTAGTTTTGGGGGTTGTCTTCACAGCTCTCACAATGTCAATTGCCAACCTATTCAGTGTCTGTTGCTCAGTACATCAGTGGTTTCTTTCTTTTTCAGGACATTCCAAATTGTGGTATTGGCTATGCCCAATGTTTGTACAATACCTCTGATTGATTTTCCCTCGGATACAGAATGTGTTATATTCTATGTCGTTTACTACGTCTACATATAATAACAGGAAATAAAAGCTGAAATTCTAAAAACTCTCTTCATCTTTTGATCTCAAAACCCAAATATCATCAGTCTACAGCAAAATCAAATTAATCGTCCTTGCCGTTCCAAGAGGACTGTACTGTATAAGCCTGTGATTTGTCTTGCATTGGCACTAAAGCTGCAGTTACAGAAAATTAATCAGCATCTTTTGACCAAACTCAAAAATCACAAATTCAATAGAGCAATTGTATAAATTTGCATAAGACTCATACCCCAAGACATTCTTTATACATGATGTATTCCTCTAAAGCTTTTTATTTTCTTTTGTGCAACAACAAAGCACGACATTTTGTCACATCACTTGTGGTGTCAACACATTTGGCTACGCTCTATGTCTTGTGTCAGATGAACGTCAGTCCCAGTTGGGTACGGGTGTGTATATTTTTAGGATGCTACAATTAATTAGTGCACCATTGCCCCAAGACAAACTGGAGCTAATGAGACATGAGCAAGACACAACAAGAGATGAAACTTCCAGAAGTGAAACTTTCAGACAAGAGCCCTTCCTTTACAAAGTATTAGCCCTGCAAATGGATTTTGAGCAATAGTGTACTGAATATCAGCATGGGTGTAATTCGGATGTTGGTAATCACAGCCGTGCTGATATTCGGTACAAGTGCACACTTACGAGTGTTCACACACAATACAGATAATTTGGAAATGCCAATCAGCCTACAACGCATGTCTTTGGTCTGGAGGAGGAAACCGGAGTACCCAAAGGAAACACCCAGAGCACACAAACTCTGAACACATAGGACGGGGGCGAGATTTGAACCTCCAACCCTGGAGGTATGAGGCAAACATGCTAACCAACTAAGCCAGCATGCCCCCTTAATATGGCCAAAGATTTTGTCTATTTTTTATTCCATCAATGAAAATAGTCCCAAAGAAGCCACATCTGGATAGAGCGGTGGCCTGTTGCCATGCAACGCACAGACTGACTGACAGCGCATAGTAAGTGTAGTAATGCTTTCAGTGTAATTACTATTGCTAGCATTGGAATTTTATGTAGCGAAAACAGACAAGCGGAGTGATACAAACAGTGAAATGTCCCAGTGCTATTATACTAAATACTCTTCAACACCACTTGTCCAATGAAATTATTGGACTGGAACAAACTGTTGTATAATGAAGTACATACACTGAATATTCAATGTATGACATTTTTTGCATTAGTATTTTGGCATTATGGTGCATTTGCTATAACTATATCTATTTTTTTTTTAACCACCTCTCATTTCCCAAACGTCTCTTGTCTCTTTCAATCTGATGAAAACATTTAGACCTGCAGCCTCAGGCCTTGGAGGGCAGTTCTGGGAAAAAAGCATATTGTGAATGATGACTTCTGTCGTGAGCAATCACTCCAGTGAACAACAGTGCAGTCGGGACTTGTAAGGACCATGTCAGCCCTGCTGGCAATGATGCAGCTCTCTGCTCTTTCTACACGTTATACTCAAGGTTTACAAATCTAGAAAAGTGGCGATAAATAGCATTGTGTGAAATAATGTAAAACAAAACGTTATTTTTCCCCTTTAATTAACATAGTCACATATTAGTCTGTGTTTTGTGAATTTTTCACTTATCACTTATATCCTTTGTGAGTGCAGTTCACATGAGCTTAAGGAGGAAAGTAAGATACACCATTCCAGATATACCATTATGTACAGTACGCCTGACGTCAGCACCATTATCTGTGAATGTTATGCTATATTTAGGAACTACTACCTGCACTATTAAGAGCACACAAAGTGGATTACATTAATATAGAACATTGACATTGGTCAAAGCTATTAATATAACACTGACCAAGCAGTTGCGATAAACAATCAATAAGCCAATCACGCGGCACACAGTGAGTCGGTGCAAGGCATATTAATTTGTGTGCCAATTGGGCCGGACTCTCTCTGCAATTCATACAGTGGAATCATCCATCATCCTTATAAGCAGGTTAAGTAGAAAATAAAGACCAACACATTGCAATTTACTCCTGTCTGAGCTCATCATGTCTTCCTCTGTTTCTCTCAGCTCACGCCGCTCTTCTCATAGAGACCTCTGGGAGTCTCGGACAGCCGGGATGATTATATATGTGGCATGCGAGACACTGCACAGACAACTTTGCCTTGTCTGGATAGGAATACTAATCGAGCATAGACGATACCAATGTTTGAATAATTGTTGCAAAATGGCATGTGTATTTCATGCAAACATAGTGAGCATGCATAGATTTGAATAGTGTTCTGAATAGCAGCCTGAGCATTAGTGATAAAAGTTAAGAACTTCATCATTTTTAAAAGGTATCCCCCAAAGTTAAAATTTACATCCCTTAGCCCATTAACATTTACAGCCAGTACAATTAACATCAAATTTAAATGAATTCATGGTGAATGCATTAAATAGTCCATCACTGCAGTTAATTTGATACAGGTTAGTGTTACATGATAAACAATCATGTCAAAAATGTGTCAACAGCTTTTTCTGGGCAAATTTGAACATGTGAACTGTTTCATGGACAATATTTAATTTCTTATCCTCATAACTCTGTAGTAAGCAAGTCACCATGGATACAGCTTATTTTATTATAACTCACTAACCCAGTATTATTTTCATCTCCTAAAGGATTCAGCACTGCGCTGCAAAGAGCTTACTTTAATTATATGTGTAACCCGAATTGCCTGTATATTAACCTAAATAGTCATGTGTAATGAATGCATTTAAAAGATTTGCAGTCTAGGCAGTTAATATTGGGTCACTCTTATGAGAAGAGCTTTTTAATAAAACAACCAAGCATAGAGTAAATAGTGTCACAGAGCCTTAAAACTGCACATACACACTCACTCACTCACTCACTCACAGCCCTGATTGCAGTTTAGCTGGAAACAAAGCAATAGTTATTTTTTCAGATGTAGATAAGAGAGGCTGTGTTTGTTATGCGTGTGTTTGTGGCAGCTGTCAGCGGCTGTGACACTGAGAATCATGGGCTTTATTTGTTTGTTCCAGCCAGGATGATGAGGTGATGATCGTTATCATCAATTACTGGGGGCAGGAAGGAGCTCATTAGCTCCACAGGGACTTAGCGGTGCATGCAGTGACGACCTCGGCCTTGTAGCTCCACTGCAGCATGTGTGCACCGCAGTGACGGGGAGCGAGAGAACTGGGAGGGGCTGAGTGGGAGGAGTTTTTTCGAGCAAACATTAGCAACAATACTCAGCCAGTAATGCACATTGTCCCATGACATCATGCCACATGATAATATCACAAGCACTGTATTCCGAATGACTGAGGGAGATGTGGAGCGGTTTGTACGGTAATATAAGCCCAGAACAAAACATAAACACACATACACAGAGACACACTTGCTCACACACACTCACACACACACTCACACACACACATACATAGTTGGTGGTAAAAAAAAAAAAAAAAAAGTTAGATTAAGGCAAAGAACTTAGTGATGTGGGATTTGATGTAATCATTTTATATCTCAATAGGAGACATGTCGTCTTGAGATAAGCACACAGACACACACACACACACACACACACACACACACTGCAGTAATTTTTTTCACACGCCCAGGCTACGTAAACGCTTGTCAGCGATCTGTCATAGTCACAATCTCTCTCTCTCTCTCTCTCTCTCTCTCTCTCTGATATCACAACAACCGCATCCAATTTTTGGTTTGCTGCCATAGTAATTCCATTTCACCAGGAAACGAATCATTCTTATTTTTTTGTCTCAAACACACACACACACACACACACGCACACACACACACACACACACACACACACACACACACACACACACATATTTGTGTATATTTATAAGTACAAAATCAAAAGTCCATCATGTATATAAATATGCTGGAAGTATATTAAATAACAAAAACAACAGTGTCCGGTTATTCCCCTCACTGTATGTCAGAGTAGGAGTTAAAAACATAAAAGATCAGTCATGTCTGAAAGGATTATTACAGTTGAAATATTGTAATTTGCCCAAACACCTTGGGGAAAAGACCTAAAGTCAAACCCTCTCTACTGAACAAACACATCCAACGGGTGCCTCAAATTTCAGCCGTCTATAATCTCCGGTCTTTCTTCAACAATCTACAAGGAGGATTTCTTCACCACTCTAAAGCCAGGCTAAGTCGAGGTCATCATCTCTTATATAAAGGTGAAGTGATGGGCTTAAAGCCCAGTCATGACTTTCCTGATGTCCTTACTTTGCCATCAAGGCCAATCAGTTTGTCTGAGATGACTCAAAGTTTCCGTCCTAGCTCTGACTGGATTACCCATAGTGCTGTTCTTCCACAAAACTGCCAGCATCCACAACACAAGCAGCACTGAAGATTTGATTTCATAACAGTAAAGAGTCATGGCTTTTATCAGAACTGTGTCTGACTCACTCTGCAGTGCTGCGAAGGAAGTTTGGTTCTCATTATATTATGTGAGCAAAAGTAAAAAGCCGATGATGGTGGTGGTTATTTAATCAGGTACTCTTTCTCCATTTTCACTCGTAGTCTGAAAAATTGAATTTGGTGCTTCGATTGAGAATCTGTGCATTCCACTAAATACTGTATACTGCCTGTGAGGAATTAATTAAATATGAGATCTCAGCACTACACATTAATAAGAGGAAGATTAATCAACTTGTACCACAGTGAGGTTAAATTTTATGAACAGCTCATTCACATGGACTTGTATGGTGGACATCCGTCCATCCTGGACCTGGGGCCAATACCAGGGTACTTGGGGCATAAGGCGGGGGATGCCCTGGACAGGATATTAAAAAAGCATTGTCAGATTGCTGTGATGTAAGTGGAATAAAACGCTTCAGCATGTGCTTTTATAAGAAAAAATAATAAACTTCACAGTGATAATGAATTATTTTCCTAAAGCAGCACACCCTGAAATGTTTTATTCCTTATGTAACAGACTCAGATACTTTGGTTTGTATTAATTCTACAACCCTGAGCTACACTATCTTTATTTTATTTTATATTTATTTCAACTAAAAGTCTACAACCCTGAGTAGCTTCTCATCAAGCTTGAAAATGAAAGTGAGTTTCTGGCTTTGAGCAGTAGCAGGATACAGCACACATACATATCCTTGAGATTTGAAAGCATAGGGGTGTGTGTGTGTGTCCAGAAGTTTGTGTAGCTATGTTGATTAGAATGCATGTATAATACGTCTTTTTACCATTGACTGTGACTTTTGTGTGTGTGGGTGGGTGTGTGCGTGTATCAGCTCACAGCTCACCGCTCTCTGTTGAATTTGAGCGAGTGTAGTATTGCTGGACGTCTCTGACGAAGGTTCCAGAGGTGCAGAGTGTCGTCCGCACAGGCTGTGACCAACGCTCCCTACACACATACACAAGAAACAACATTATCACATTACATTTTAGGCATTTGGCAGACGCCCTTATCCAGAGCAACTTACATTTATCTCATTTATACAACTGAGCAGTTGAGGGTTAAGGGACTTGCTCAAGGGCTCAGCAGCTGCAACTTGGCAGTGTTGGGATTTGAACTCATGACCTTCCAATCAGTTATCCAACTACTGAGCTACCAGTGCCCTATATGTTGTTGTAATCCAAAGGGAATACTATAATATATAGGTTCATCATTGAATGCTAATAAAAGCCAATTAGCATCATACCATTAACAAAACATTGAGCTCCAGCCACCACTCACAGTGAGTGCCATAAAACATTCAGTTGATCTATTCTTGTATATTGAATTTGGATAGGCGTGCATCACCTCGGGACTTAATCTCATGTCTTTAAGCTACATGAATCTTGTTAATGGTCAATTAAGCAGAAGCATGTGGCTGAAATAAGGTTCACAGTCAGAGATCGACAGCTGGGTGTCACAGTGGGCCGGCCTCTCAATGGCAGTCTTGAGACCAGACATTATGTCAGAAGTTTAGAAATGAGAGCTGAAGCTAATTCTCAGTGCCATTTACAGCTAGCAAGGAAGAGATCAAGAAGTCCAAACCTGTCATCATTTACATCATTGTGTATTCAGTACAGCATTTGTTTTGGCTTCTGACACTGTGACAGAAAAATTCTTAATTTCCAAAGATAAATCATGTACTTGACACAGCCTGTAATTTCACCCCTTCTACTACTACTACTACCACTACTACCATTACTACTATTACTACTACCACTACTACTATTACTACTACTACTATTAATACTACTATTACTACTATTACTACTACTACTATTAATACTACTAATACCACTACTACTATTACTACTATTACTACTACCACTACTACTATTACTACTACTACTATTAATACTACTATTACTACTACCACTACTACTATTACTACTACTATTAATACTACTATTACTACTATTACTACTACTACTATTAATACTACTATTACTACTATTACTACTACTACTATTAATACTACTAATACCACTACTACTATTACTACTACCACTACTACTATTACTACTACTACTATTAATACTACTATTACTACTATTACTACTACTATTAATACTACTATTACTACTACCACTACTACTATTACTACTACTATTAATACTACTATTACTACTATTACTACTACTACTATTAATACTACTATTACTACTAATACTACTACTATTAATACTACTATTACTACTATTACTACTACTACTATTAATACTACTATTACTACTATTACTACTACTATTACTACTACAACTACTACTAATACTACTACTACTATTAATACTACTATTACTACTATTACTACTACTACTATTAATACTACTAATACCACTACTACTATTACTACTATTACTACTACCACTACTACTATTACTACTACTACTATTAATACTACTATTACTACTACTACTATTAACACTACTACTATTACTACTACTACTATTAACACTACTACTATTAATACTACTATTACTACTATCACTACTACTATTACTACTACTACTATTAATACTACTATTACTACTATCACTACTACTATTACTACTATTACTACTACTATTACTACTACTACTATTAACACTACTACTATTACTACTACTACTATTAACACTACTACTATTAATACTACTATTACTACTACTACTACTACTATTAATACTACTATTACTACTATCACTACTACTATTACTACTACTACTATTAATACTACTATTACTACTACCACTACTACTATTACTACTATCACTATTACTATTAATACTACTATTACTACTACCACTACTACTATTACTACTATCACTACTACTATTACTACTACTACTATTAACACTACTACTATTACTACTACTACTATTAAAACTACTATTACTACTACCACTACTACTATTACTACTACTATTAATACTAGTATTACTACTACTATCATTAGCACTGCTACTACTACTACCACTACTACTACTACTGCTACTTCTACTACTACTAGTACTACTACTGCTGCTGCTGCTACTACTACTAGTACTACTACTACTACCACAACTCCTACTACTACCACTACTACTACTACTACTATTAATACTAATACTAATACTATTACTATTAATACTACTACTACTACTGCTACTACTACACCAACTACTGGTACAACAACTACTACTACTACTACTATTAGTACTACTACTATTACTACTACTACTACTACTGCTGCTGCTGCTACTACTACTATGGTGGCCATACTCTATGCTAGGGTGTACTGGCTGCTCCTTACCCCTGCTCACAAAAGTCCTGTTTAGTGTGTTAAAATGTGTTTGTATGTATTTGTTATGATCAGTGAATAGCAGCCTAATGGAAAGCTAATACTTTTAGTTGAAATATTTAATATATTTAATATTACTTATTTTAATTATCTGCATATAATTATTTCACCAAGATCTTTAAATAATCTAATGCAATTACACATTTTTTTCATAAATGAATATGCATGAAAATGCATGGGGAAAAGACATGTCAACTGTTCAAAAATAGCCCAAACCTGCAAGAAATCCACACAGTATCTATACTGCTCTATGAAAATGTCTGCTGTTAATTTATCCCTAGTTCTGTGAGGTGAGCAGTGTCACATGCAGAACTGCTGCTAGGTGTCCAAACTTGAATAGATAGAGAAAAATAGTGTTTGAAAATGAGTTAGCATACTAGGACACCTTAACTAACTAACTAAATAAATAAATAAATAAATAAATAAACATAAATATGTATCACCAAAATGATGTGGAAATGTTTTTATTTACTTTTTACTTTTGCAAGTTTTCTTCTTCTTTTTTTTTTTGTTTGTTGCAAATCTCCTTGCAGAGATTGCATTCTATAAGGTGATGGTAAAAAAAAAGTCAGTCTGCTACAAGATGTCTGTTAACTAAGTGTGCTTACCTCATCACGCAGTGAATGTCATGCCTTGACCAAGTTGTTGAATGGATATGTGCAGGCATGAGCCAGAGTTCAAAACGTTACAACTTTACTTGTGGTTGAGATACATGCAAAAGAGAAACATATTGCAGCTCAGCAAAACTTTATACACCTAGCAGAATATAGGATGACTAATAGTCAAATTTCATATGTTTCTCAAGGCCGCCACACAAATGCATACGTATGAAAGAAAACTCTTTATGTATGATCTTGTACAATATATTTAAACTCATACAGTTTTTTTTAGGCTCGTATGCCAGTTGCATACATTTTCCCCCATAGAAAGAGGTCTGACTATGCATAACAACAAGTGCAAACAGTGTAACAAATCAGGAGCTTGAAGTGCTAATCACGCACAAAAAAATGGTGACTGGTTTTAGCTGTGTTTCTTTTATTCTGTCCATTTTCCATATTCACCATGTAAAACAGTCTGCCATGCTCTATCCACTGCTTCCTGTCTCTTGCTTTCATCTGTGGAGCTTAATGAAGCAGGTGACCAACACCTGTGTTTCCATGATGATTGTGTTTACATGGTAAACATGTTTACCATCGCTGAACCCCAGAGACAATAGCACTTTATGAGCTGGGGAAAATAGAAGGAAGAAAGAAAACAGAGAGAAATAGCAAGAGAGGGAGTTAAGCAAGGACTTTTGATCCCAACTGAGGATAAATCACTAATGTTCAATGACCTCGGGTATTTTTTGGTGACCGTATCTCTGTTCGTTGCAGCACTCGCATCGCTGGTTGTATATACTGTTTATGAGAGATGTGTGGATGAGCTCTGAGGTCTGTCTGCCACCAAGCAGCTTCATAACCAACCTGTTGCCATCCCCTCATCCAAAATACAAACCAGCAGTGTGTGTCTGTGCACTAATGTCATCCCATAACACAATTATGATTCACATGCTTCCTCTCTCGTGTCACTATAAAGTTTCATTATGAAATAATGAAACACACACACACACACACATACACTGCAACGGAAATCAATCCCAAATCTTCTTGGGAAATGGTCAATGTGTGTGCACAACTCCCAGCCAATCAGTGCATCTTAGGGAATGTGTGTCAATCATCTCATTGGTCAGTCATCTCATGCAAACTGGTTCCAGCGTGTGCTATAAAATCAGTGAGGCATGAGACATGAAATACAAGAGACGTAAAGACAGAGAGAGAGAGAGAGAGAGAGAGAGAGAGAGAGAGAGAGAGAGAGAGAGAGAGAGAAGCCTTATATCTGTTCCATTTGACAGCATTGCAACCAAACACTGCTGACTGACTGCCTGTGTGGTTAAGATGAGGCCAAACAAATACACTCTACTCACTGTCTCTTCCTGTCCTCTCATTTTCAGCTGTTACGTCCCCTTAACCTTCATAACAGCACTGTCATGTATATACGTTTGTTTGTGTAAGAGAAACAGTATTATATCATACACTGTTCATTTGTTTCATTTTTATCTGTTTGGTTGGTTGTTTTTGTAGGCAATTTTCTCCAAAGTTGGTCATAATCCTCATTTACACACGCATCCTTCGTCTGAAATGCAAGCACAAGCCTAGTGGAAAATAGGACGACATCTTGATGGCTACTTAAAACATTAGCACAGTGAAGCGACAACAGGAGTCGTTGAATGAAAAGAAAAAAGCCTGGCAATTCAGAAATGAGAGGGCTGTAGGCATTCACACCAGGGACGAAATTCCTCATCAGACGAATGGTATAGTCCGGAATGTGTCATTTATAAGAGAATTTCAAGGCAACTCTGAAATGTACATAGTATGTGTGCTCAATAAAACACAGTTTGAAGGCTGCAGGTGTGAATATAAAGCCTGAATAACCCCAGTAAAAGTATGCTGATAATAATACCATTCAGATGGCAGAATTAAGGAAGCCCCGAGCAGTTGTGCATAATTTTTTTTCTTTGTTGTTTTCTCGTGATCACAACTTTTTTTTTCTGTGTACTTGACATCCATCATCCCGAAGTCAATGGTTTTTTTGAATGAGTTTTTGGTTAAAAGCCTGAAATCAGGTTTGTTGTTAACACAAGCTCGAGATATTTTCATGTTTTATTCTACGACGTAAAATACATCAGTAATAACCCACTCGTGATTTTTTAAGCTTTTACATGTCTTGAAAAACGTGCTTGCTTACAAGTGGCTAAACGGGAGGTTGTCGGTGACAGTAAACTTCATCACGTCGAACAGGAAAACTCATCTACAATACTACGGTCTCGTTGTGTTTATACTCGCGCTCTTGCGAAATATTCCAACTCAAACTTTCCAACTTGTAGATTTATCAATTTATATTGTTTTCCAATAGAATACAGATTGAAAGAGTTGTCAGAAGCTTGGTGGTGGTGATGCTGAAGGGTAAAATGATGTCATGAGAAAACAGCTTTTTGTTATGTGAAGATCGTGAGAAAATGAAATCATGAGCACGAGAAAACAAAAATTATAATGCATGACTGCTTAGGGCTTCTCTATATAATATAAGAAAGTGTGATGATGATGTACGATTTGCACAAGATAAATGATCTCAGTAGCCTATTAATCACAGAGATGGGAGTCTCTTCACAATATACCCATGGTTGGCATACACCTTATATTAATACAAACTTTATAATAAATGCATGTTACGGTCGTATTAATGGCCATATATATCTCTAGTCTTTATCTGTGCTAGGACGTCAATAAATTACCTTAAACCCCTGCAAGGTCTTTTAAAACGTCATTTATATTTTATCATTGTGGTTTTCAACGCTTGATTTTGGATTGATTTTGGCAGGAGACAATAGAAAAGAATGCTTCCTGGAGTGTCTTTATACTAAAGAATGTGCAAAATATCTTTTCCCACAGGATATATTGAAATCTTTAGCGACATCAGCTTGGACGGGATATACAGTACATTTCCTGGGATTATTTCCACTGGTCATTATATTGTATAGAAGGTCAAATACAATGACTGACATGACAGATTTGTTCATGACTAAAGCTGCAGTAATAATTACATCACCCCACCTCGTTACGGTATGTACAACTAATCTAATCAGTCTAATCTGTCAGAGGTTATAAGTGGAAAAGCCCGAACCTGCAAGCTAGTCTCCTAGGAGGGTGAAATCTAACACATACATTCTCTAACTCTTTTTTTTTTCAATCAGAAGCCAAAAAATGGAATTTGCTCCTGTTTTGGGTGAGCCTATTTTCAGCACTGAATGTATTTATGATGTCACAATCCACAGTAGTGGTTAATGGCTCGTATGAATGTAGACACTCAGGGCTTTAAGAATTTGCAGTTTTTCATAAGTATTTTTTTTTTTACCTAGCCTACTAGGTTTAAATGTTTTAATTTTATTGTGGCAGTTGTATACGGTGTTTTATCATCAGAACAGCTTTAGTTCTGCTGTCTGTTTTATCTCTGTACAAGTGTTACTGTGGAGAGGTGTGAATTGTTCACCCAGCAAGGGGCTCACACCCCTCCTGTTTCCCATCACCCTGCTGACCAGCAGCTAAACACAGAGTCTACACAGATACTCTACACACAGAAACCCAACCGTGTCCTGACTAATCTTATTGATCAAACAGATTTGTAGCAATAATATTATTCACTTGTTTTAATTTCTATTCTGGTAGCGGAGTATGCTCGAGGCTCAGTGCTTACGGTTCTGGGTTACTGATCAGAAGGTCAAGGGTTCAAGCCCTAGCACTGCCAAGCTGTTGCTGTTAGGCCCTTGAGCAAGGCCCTTAACCCTCTTTGCTCCAGGGGTGCTGGTATCATAGCTGACCCTGCACTGATCCTGTTTCCCAGCAGTAATGAATCAGCATGTGATGTGTGCACACAAACACCCACTCAAGAGTGTGCAATCGCTGTGTGGTTTTGTTTGTGTGTGTGTGTGTTACCTCGTTTATAAGGAACTGCAGTTGCAGTACAGCCGCTCCACTCTCATGCTGACAATAGCAGTCCACTCCTGGCCGTCCCAGACTGATGACATCACAGGGTTAAGTCAAAGCATTTAGTGATAGATAGAGCTCACGGTTAAAGCTAATGGCTCTGGCCTTTACAACAGCACAGTCTGAACATGTTTAAGGTCTGAATGATGCCGTGTGATGTGTGTCATTTACTGATGATCCTCATGGCACCCAATTAGCATTTATCACATCACGATGACCTTTTGCAAAGAGGTAGAAGAAGGGCCATAGATAAAAGAATATATTTTGAACTGAAATGATGCAGATAGAATATGATGATTTAGGGCTGTTTTGAAGATCATAACTTTTGCTAAGTAGGGATATTTTATTGTAAAACATGGTTTCCTTTCTTAGGAGGTTAAGGCTTGTCTGCTCAGTCAAGAAACATATCAAACATATCAAACATATCAGGGATGTCCACATGTACAAATCTAAAAATATAAATAAAATAAAAAAAGATTAAAATGTGCTGCAAAATTGTTTGAAACATAATAATATACTGTGCCTGCATGTACAGTATTCTAGCTCAAAATATACAAATACAGGGACGGCACAGCTATACTGTCACTCCAGTGTGTGTTACAAAATATACCACCAGCCTGTGGAGATGCCTAGAAACAACTGAGCAAACTGTCCTCTGTCCAGGATGAGAGCTTTTCTGAAAACAAACACAGTTTCTAGGTAAGACTAAATTACCTTTCATAAAGCTCAAAGGACCGGCTAATAAGTCTCTCTCTCTCTCTCTCTCTCTCTCTCTCTCTCTCTCTCTCTCTCTCTCTCTCTCAGCTTTTATGTCAGAAGAGCATGCTGGGGGCAGAGAGCTTAGTGAACCCAAACTAAACCCAAAGAAATCCAACTAATGATTCCACTGTAATGTGTCTGTCTGGTCAAGTGCAAGCACACACAAACAAACAATCAAACAATCAAACAAACAAACAAGCAAACACACACACACACACAATTGGTCACAGAGCCTGGGAAAGAACAGACACTAAGAGGGAGCAGCATCTTACACTCTTTCTTCCTGTCACACACACACACACACACACACACACACACACACACACACACACACACACACACACACATTCATATAAAATGTATCTCTCCAGTTCAGCACTCAGCACGGACATTTCTGAAGCACATTAAACGCAGTTCTATCTGTCTATCTGATCTGATCTGTCTATTCATATTGCTTCTTTGTTTCTCCTCTCCCCTCCACACAGCTCTGGCGACACTGACGCATTTCCATTTCAAATGCTCTCAGCAGGTGATAAAACACCAAAGGCCTCAAACAAGGTCAGATCTCCTAGAAAAAAGAAAGAAAGAGCAAAAAAAAACACACCACGCCTCCATTGTCTGAGTGTGTGGGTATCTTGAATATTGAAAAGTACACTCAGTGCGTCTGTCATATGTGGGCACAATTTCAAGGACATTCAAGAACAGAGCAATTAAACTTTCATCTGTCACACCCGCCTCCTTCGTTACAGCTTTCATTAAATCCCGATAAAGGGAAGAGGAAAAGATGCATTGATGTGCACCACTGACTGCATCACCTTCAAGTGCACTTATCACAATGCTAAATTAGCTTCTTCTCATTTTCCAAACATTTAAACGCTTATGTTTTCACTTTTAAATTCATCATTTACACATACATTTGGGGGGAAAATGACATTGATGAACATTGTCAGCATCAAGGACATGTCAGAGACTGATGGATGGTTGTGTTGCTGTTGTTGGTGGAGGCTGCACAGGGGGCAGAGGGGTAATTGTCCTGCATGCATGATTGCACCTTAATTATGCTTGGTTAAATGACCTTGACCAGCTCTAATGCACACAGGCATCCCACACACATGCTTACCTAAATGTTCTTTGAATTCTTTTTACACACAATCTTAGCTGACATCATGAACCAAACGCCCGAAAAACTTTATGGGGAAAATCTCAGCCTCACGATGAGTAAATGTTTACTCACAGTGCGCCTCCCCTCCGTCACTAGCAGTAACACCAGCAATACTAGAAGGCAGAAATATGATGAGATAATGCAAGAGGTGAAGAATGAGGGGGAGGAGGGGGAGGAAAAAGTCAAGAGAACTCTAAAACGAGTGGAGAGAAACGAAGAGACAGAGTGGAGGTGTGAAATGAAGGAAGCGGTGAATCAGACATCATGAAAACGAAGGGATGGCAGAGTGGAAGGAACGATTAGCTATATGGGGTAACAATGAGACAGTGGGAGATGGAGAGGTGAGTCAGAGAAAGAAATCAAGAAAACAGGTATATCTGACTCTGTGACTCAGAAAGAGTGGGAGCGAGCGAGGCCTAATGGTGTCCATGTCAAAGAAGCTACACACACAACCCAGGTAGAGCAGTGACTCACTGCAGTGTGTTTGACATGTTGCCTGATGTAAAGCTGTGCTGCTATTAGGATGACTAATGGTCTCCACCAAGTATAAAATGTCAATCGAGGGTGATGTCATTGTTGATTCAATATTCAGATGATGCTGGAATGAGGCTTGCTTTGCTATATATATCATGCACCAAAAATATGCTCAAGATTAGGAGCCTGGTGTTTTAGTGGACGTCAACTGAATCATGCAGGGTGGCTTAATGGTTAGTACGTTTGCCAGGGTCGGGGGTTTGATTCCTGCCTCTGCCTTTGCATGTGGAGATTGCATGCTCTCCCTGTGCTTTGGGGGTTTCCTCCCCCAGTCCAAAGACATGTGTTGTAGGCTGACTGGCATCTCTAAATTGTTTGTAGTGTGTGATTGTGCCCTGTGATGGCTTAGCATCCCTGTCCAGGGTGTCCCCTGGGATAGTCTCCAGGCTCCGTGTGACCCTCTGCATGATAAGTGGTACAGAAAATGGATGACTGGATAGATGAGTGAATCATGCAAAAGACCATTATGTTAGGAATGAACTTATTAGTTATATCTTAAGCACACAATGAGTTTTATATATCACAACTTTCTTGGTTGCCAGTTGTCCATTTATCCTTTTAATTTCCCTTACCTCATTTTTTTTAACAAGCGCAATACATTCTTGACATGGTGGCTCCACAGGAACATCACCAGACAACAGAAAACAAACAAAGTTACTACACATCAACCCTCATCATAGAAATCCAGATTGTATGATTATGTAAATCAGCAAAGGACAGAACTCTATACACTCTTCCTCACTCCTTCCTGGTAAGGAAGGCTTGTATTGTGCATACTGGATCCTGATAGGCTCTTACATTTTATGATGCAATAACATGTTAAACACTAAGTCTGATTAGTGTTGTTGTTTTGTTTTTTTTTTAAATGCCATCAAACCTGCTGCAATAACAATATGTATTAATGAATTCATTTCTCTGGAAATGTTTACACTAGTACAAGCAACATTTTGCATAAAGTATGAAGTAACATTAACACACAATAGTCTCAGCTCTCCAATGAGTCACTACTAATTGATGCAGGGACAACAATCTATCTCTCAATGCCTATGCATTTACGGCATTTGGAAGACACCCTTATCCAGAGCGACTTCTTTTATCTCATTTATACAACTGAGCAGTTGAAAGTTAAAGGCCTTGCTCAAGGGCCCAGTGGCAGCTTGGTGGTTCTAGGATTTGATCTCACAACCTTACAATCAGTAAGCCAACATCTTAACCAGTTAGCTGCCCCTTCCCAATAAGACAAAAGAGATGAGTCCACTGTACATCAGCAGCACAACTGTGGAGAAAGTCAAAACATTTTTTTAGTGCGCACATCACAAAAAGAAAACCCAATAACAACTTCACGTCCTGCAAAGGATGAGAGTAAACCTCTACACTGTTCCATCCTGACAATTTGCAAGAGTGGGGCAACAAATACCTCCTACCACTAACACTCTTGCACCATATCCCTGACATTTTGCTCAAATGTATGTTATATAGAGGAATAGCAATAAAACCTAACTTGACTTGACGAGTGTAAATAAATAGACGCAGCACCTCAGCTGAGTCATTCATTGTGCAACAGATACAGCGAAATGAATCATGCATTAGCCTTAATGAAAGTGCGAATATGATGCCTTACCAAAGTATTAGAGGAGTATACTGAAGGAATGAAAGAGTGTTGGCTGTAAATTAGATTGAGGAAACAATTAGAATGTGTACATGTGTTGTTAGTGTATCATTGTAAAATCGGTTATTTCGCTATTTTTACAGAAGTCAGCTTTGAAAACAAACAGACCCATGGCAGAAGAGAGACAGAGACAGAGAAAGAGACAGCGAGAGAGAGAGAGAGAGAGAGAGAGAGAGAGAGAGAGAGAGAGAGAGAGAGAGAGAGAGAGAGAGAGGGAAAGAGCACATTTGTTTTCCTTCTTTTGCATAAACATCACTTTAGCTATTGCAACTAATTAAAACATTGAACATTGCTGCAGTCTGGCTAAATTACACTGCAATCTGTTTTCTGTGAGTAGCCAGAGTTAGAGATGTGTGTGTGCGTGAAAGAGAGAGAGAGAGAGAGAGAGAGAGAGAGAGAGAGAGAGTGAGTTCAAGTGTGTGCATGACAGAGCGTGAGCATCTGTCTCCGAGCGAGTGCTGAGAGAGTGGCTGATCATGCGTGTTGACATTTCACTGCTATCTGTGTGATGGTAGGAGACAGTCAGTCCCATGCCTTGTTGCTTCAAATGCCTAATTCCTCAAACAGTCTCACACACAGTCTAATGAGTCTGATGAGACCTGGAACATTACTACAGCAGAAAGCTATAGTGAATCAGACTGTCTAGGTACAGTACGTTTTTCTACACCTAGCCATCCCTTGACCTGTGCCAAAAAAGAAGGTTCTAAATTCACTTGCGGCTCACTGTGGAATCGAGTGAAATGAATGTGATCACTGGAGAAAGACTGGACTTGACAGCAGTAAATTCAGCCGCAGCATGCTTCTGTAGTTCTTTGATTTGATAGATGAAATTGTTGATTTGTGCTTGAAACACAACCCTCTGTTTTCCTCAGACCTGGTTCAGTGAGGCAATATGCCCAGGTGATGCTATCTAATGCGGCATTCACTCTTTTAAAAAAGCACTGCTATGTTCTTTTAAGCAAAAAATAGGGGATCAAGCTCTTAATATCTACAATCAAGTTGCAAATTGAGAAGTGAAACTCAGCACTGAATACAAAATGATAGTAAAAAACAAAAAAAACTGTGGTCTTATTAGTGAGTGAATACGAGGAGGCTAACAACATGCCGAATTGAAAATATTTCTTATATGCCAACAGGGATTAAAAATAATTTCTTTTTCATTTTGGTTCTTTCTGAACAACGATGATATTTTTCAATATAAAATATTGGTTCTTTACATAGGATAGTCTGGTAAGTTTATATACACCTTGCAGAATCTGCAAAATGTTAATAATAAAAATAATAATAATAATAATAAAAAAAGATGGGTCATTAAAATTGCATTTAGTTTTTGATTTAGTTCTGCCCTGAATAAGCTATTTCACATAACAGATATTTACATATAGTCCACAAGACACAATAATAGCTGAATTTACACAAATGAACCAGTTCAAAAGTTTACACACGCTTGGTTCTTAATACTGTTTTGCTTTTTGTAATAGTTGTGTACGAGTTCCTCCGTTGTCCTCAGTTTGAAAAGACAGATCTTAACATCATATAGCCGCTGCTGGAAAGGGGGCAAATATGCAGGAGATGCTGGAAAAGCAAAGAATGTGCAGGACCTGGAGGATTTTTCTGAAGAACAGTGGGCATTTTAACTGCTCAGGACAAAATAGGGACTCATGAGCAACTCTCACAAAAGATAAACACAGTCGTCGATCATCCGGGTAACGCCACACAGGAATAAGAATCAAGCGGATGTAAACTTATGAACTGGTTCATTTGTGTAAATTCAGTTACTATTGTGTCTTTTGGACTATATGTAAACATCTTATAGCTTATTCATGGCAGAACGAAATAAAAAGCAAAATGCAATTTTTAATATTCCTTCTTCTTTAAAAAAAAATTATTAATATTTTGCAGATTCTGTAAATAAATCCAAACACTGCATTTTACCAGGAACGTGTGTATTTGTTTTTAGCATTTGTGAATCATCTTTCATCTTAGAAAATACAGCAATAGCTGCTATATAATGTCATATCTTCCTGTAGCCAGGTGTGTAGAAATAGACAAATTCTGGACAGGAATTTAGGAATCTCTTAAAATCACTGGAAAAATAATGCTATTACTCAGTGAAGCACTTCCTTAGACACGAGTCTGAATGACATTTTCCCTCTGGAACAATTTATAGTGATTTTGCTTGCATTTTTAAAAAAATAAATAAATAAATAAATAAATAAGTTAAATCACAAATTCAATACATGTTCAGTTTTCTTTTTCGTTCTGTGTAATGTTTCTAATTCCTGATCGCCAATATTGCAACATTGCAATATAACTAAAAATACCAACTTAGTTATTTTTGCTACATTCACCAGTATGTGATGTGACATCCCACTGTGGCTGCATACGGTGTAGTCATGCAAGCAGGTCCTCTTTTCATTTTCCTGCCTCCAAAAATACACTGACGGCAAAGAATCTCCCCCATTCCTCAATCTTTATTACTTTTAATAATAATATCTAATCTATAATAGATAGCAAGCTAGGCTAGTTAGTTAGATGACACTAGCTTGGACTGTTAAGTGTTGTTTCCTGAAATAAAATAAAAGTCAATCTGAAAACACCCTAAGGCTTCAGATTGAAAGCATTCACATAAAGCATTCACATAACACCTGTGACCCAAGACATCAAGTTCAGTAGTTATAAAAATAAGTGTTGGAGGTGGATTTAACAGGACTAGACAACGCTTATTCTTTGTTTGACCATATTACATTGATTGAGCGTCTGAATACTTAGCGACCATTACAGAACAACAGAACTCCAGAAGCATCAGACACCCATTTTACTTTTTGTCCTATTTACATCTTGACTAATCTCTTATACCGGATGATCAGCGTTCTGTTGTTGCGGTGTCAGAGGTCGTGTTGGTGTGGCGCTGCAGTAAGTGTTGGCGTCTGATTTTCCATCCCAATACTAATGAAGTCATCGTAAGGGAGATAATTAATGTAGATTAACACTTCCCTCCTGTTGTATTATGTTAATTCCACCTTGAAGCGTGATTCGGCGTGTGTGTTTATTGTTATACCCGGCTGAATTAGCATACATTATCTTTCCCCAGGTGATCTGCATATCTCTCCATTATCATAAACCGTGCACAGCGCTGGAACACTAACAGACCACTGCTGTGTGCTGGAACGACGAACCCAAAACTTCACTGCTTCACTGCTGACACTAATGATACAGCACATCTGATCATTAAACAGTTCATCATTGTGTGTAATTGCCTGGTTTTCAGTGACAAAAGCCAACGTCTAGCGTCAGTATTGTTCGTGAAGAAAAAGAAAACGGCATTCAAAGAAAAAAATGGGGGTTGTCTGCTTTCTCAGTGTCAAGGATAAACTTTCCATAGTGATCCTTGGAGGGATTACTCATGAACAGAGTGTCAGAAAAGTCTCCATACACAAGCAACTATGTTTGCCAGCATTACGTTGGTTGTGCCTTCGTCAGTGGATGTTGTGGACGTCCGCTTCTCAGTTGGACTGCAACACTTCCAGTCTTTCTGAATTTGTTAATAAGTTTGCCAACAGGGTCGTGTGTGATGTGTTTCCTGTTAACGTACATCCCATCCTTGCGACAGCTTCCCGATCCAGCCATGAGAACGATTTCTGTACATTCTTCTTTTGTCAAAGGCGTTCTTAAAGGCTATCTGAAAAAATACATATATACTATGAATTAAATATGAAAAATTCCGGAAGACATTTTGCTAAAAGGTGTTAATTTCCTCGATGTATGGAGACTTTTTGGACACTCTGTAGATTCTCAAAAGAAAAAAAACCCCCAAAAGCTCAGATACATGGATTGTCACATGGATAGCGTCTGACCCAATTTCCCAGACTGCACCTCTGACTACAAATATGGCTACCATGGACTCCATCTCCCAATTCACATGCTCAAGTTCACCTGATTACTGATTGCACACACCTGGATTCAGTCACCATCACACTACATAAGCTCGCTCCCAACACAGACACTTTGTGAAGTATTTGTTCAGCTGTCTTCATGCATCTGAAAAATTGCCTTTATCGGCTGATACTGATTATCGGCCGATACATCGGTGCATCTCTAGTTTAAACGTATGTACAACTTATGTATAAACATATGTATGAAACATTTTATTAAGACATGAAGTAACCTACATCAAATCATCACTGACTAACTGATCACGATCTCTCTCTCTC